>NW_018471063.1:0-688 GCF_002113885.1 Mizuhopecten yessoensis
GGAATTAGTCCCTTTTATTGACTGTTTTCAATTACCTTTTTAAGAAGTTTAATATGGAAGATTTAACGTTGTAATCAATACATAACAGTTATTTATCTTACCAGGACGACGTCACACAGTGAATAATTACGTCGCATGTTTTGGCACCCGTTCCGTGGCATTGACTTGCACTGGTCAACATTTTTAGAAATTACAAAAGCTAAATAAAAATAATAACAAAATCGCACTGTATGTACATATATATATGGATTGCATTCTGTTGTGATGGGTGTGAACCTCGATGGGTCTTCAGACAAATTTGATATAAACTTCGCAGTTCATTAGTTTGGTCTAAGGATAAAACAAATCCTAGGTCATAGATCTATCTAATGAAACCATTTGCATCAAGTTTGGTAAAGGTAGGTAAGGTAGGTATAAACTGTTAACATTTTTGTGAAGAAAAACATTTAGGAATTGCCAACACATTTCACACGTATGTAACACACGGTGACAAGACACATTCTTAGCGGTAACGTTGGCAACCATTTTGTGATACCCGTAACTGTAGTTACGATTATCGGCTAAGCCACAGTCAACTAACATGTACGTGTACAGTATTTATTGTGCAATATAAAACACGGAATTGAAAATTGAAAATGTTCAAAACGTTATTAACTCAGGCCAAGGCGGTCTTCGTATATTATTTTTT
>NW_018471064.1:0-688 GCF_002113885.1 Mizuhopecten yessoensis
TTTTAAAAAGCATATAGTGAAGCTCAGATGACTTAATTAAGTTTACATATGTTTGAGTGTTGCTGTGGCCTGGTCTGTCCTGTCAAAACTAGAATTTTTACTTTATTTTTTCATAGATTGTTTACTTGACTGTATATTCCTGAATGACCCATCGACACAATTCTTATTTGGGGGCCTTACAGGCAAGATTGTGCTGTGATCAGCACCGAAAGAAAGCCAATATAGAAACGTTTAAAGGTACAAGAGGAAACTGTTAAACTACACAATAGTTTCGTTACACTTTGTTTCTTTCCCTTCAAAAGCGCATGGATGTATTTACTTAACATCAATATGTTTGTGACTATGTACTCTTAATAGTGAAATGCTAATTATTGCTTTCAAAGCTTAAGGACTTGGGGCGTTAAAGGTCATGTCTGGCCTCATCGGGGATTTATAATTAGTTGTTATACTCGTAATCTGGAATAAATTCGACAACTGGTTGATAAGATATGGCATTAAACGAGAAACATTAACTTGCATTTCCACAATGAAATGCGTGAGTATCGTCTGTACTTAGAGATTTGGTTGAAAACTGGACATTTTTAAGAGAATAATCTAAACACTCTTCAATTTTTTAAAGCTTCCACATTGTCATACCAGTATTTATTCCTAAAAAGATAGCCCCAATTAATTGATATGATGTTTTTAA
>NW_018471065.1:0-688 GCF_002113885.1 Mizuhopecten yessoensis
TATGACTATAGCTGGCTCACCTGAATATACAGCCTATATAGAACTTGGAGAAGTACAGGTATGGGAATTTGATGGCGTCCAACGCATCACCAATGAGGTAACTGCAAGGAGCTAGGAGAACCATGCTGTCAACAAATAAAGGAAACATTTTAAATTCTCCAATGATACTTAACAGAGCTATCAGCTTAAAGTTGTATACAATACATCATTAGTGGCTGCTGATTTCTTGATAATAGTCATACATACACATGTATTAATTACATTTGTATCAAAGTTACCTCCCTTTGTCTCCAACCTCCCCATTAGTTGAAAAGCTTAAATGTTTAATTCTGGGAAAAACACTTCTTGTGTTGTTTGACATCCTTGCAAACTTCAAATCATCCATATAAATAATACAATATTTTACATAGATTTTTTTTGTAAGGGTTATCTCCCTCCATTTCCTTTAGAATAGCGTTTTCTACTTTTCATATTTACCTTGGCATTACTATTCACATAGAAAATACTGATAGAATTGTTATTGATGCACTCATTAGGATAGAAGTTTCCTGTCACACTACCATATCACTTAACCTTTATATGGCTACAAGCAATTGTTACAGCGAAAAGAGAAAATATTAAGACCTAATATTCTGAGTAGTTAATAAAGCTCCAAGCTACAAGGGGACATCAGAAAACCCTACAGTCT
>NW_018471066.1:0-688 GCF_002113885.1 Mizuhopecten yessoensis
AAATAATGATCAGTAAGGTTTTTATATCTTACTGTCTCAACAAATGATCAGCTAGTTTTTTTTTATCTTACTGTCTCAACAAATAATGATCAGCTAGGTTTTTACATCTTACTGTCTCAACAAATAATGAACACTCTGGTTTTTATATCTTACTGTCTCGACAAATAATGAACAGTAAGGTTTTTATATCTTACTGTCTCGACAAATAATGCTCACTTAGGTTTTTATATCTTATTGTTGTCACAAAACAATGTTCACTCAGGTTTTATATCTTACTGTCTCAACAAATAATGCTCACTCAGATTTTTATTTCTTACTGTCTTCATAAATAATGCAAAGTCAGGTTTCTTAAATTCTTACAGCCTTCACAGCTCATGCCCTCTTAAGGAGTTGCTGTTCCCACTAAAACAAGTTCCAATTTTAAAAAAAAATAAAAAAAATAAAAAATTGTTTTTAGAAAAACTATTTGCTTTCTCCAAAAATGATTGCAATTTCAGGATCTATATTATCTTTGCTGTTCCCACACGTATTATACATCTATGTGGTTTACTGACTTTGATCATAGTTTCAAACCAATTTAGGTATGAAAACAAATGCCTTTCCACTTCTGCATACCCAAATGAAGCCAAAATTTTGTTTCTGCCAAAGCAAATGTACCAGGTTTTGAATGCATAGTGTATATAAATGT
>NW_018471067.1:0-688 GCF_002113885.1 Mizuhopecten yessoensis
ATCAACCTGAAGAAAATGTTAAGAATTTTGTGAAATACATTTGGAAGTAGCTGTGACAGTGTCTCAGGTCCAATAATTTTCGTAACTGTTACCTATATACATGTATACTGCAAGTAGATTTTGTGATACTGAAGTGTTTTCAGTTTACGTCTCTTTCTATGACTTTTGAACTATTTGTCATTTTCAGTACTGGGCTGCTTGGAATAACTACAACACTGCTATCACCTACCTCAGTAAAGAACCTAAATATAGATTTCGAGCTCAGGAGATTATTAAACAAGAAAAGCTATCAAATAGTACAAACAAGAAAAAGGATCGTCGAAATAAGGTAAGAAACATTGCGAGGTATTAACTGCTCAATGTATGTAAAATATAAGATACATTGTGAATTGTAAAGTTGTGGGTATGTAAAATAATTATTGAGTTAATGGGTTTCAAATTTCGGAGTTGTCAATTTAAAATTAAATCTGTGAACACTGCTGCTGATGTGGAAGGCAAGAAACTGCTTGTCAAATGATTTATAAAATAAAAATGAAAAGAGCAGCACCTCAAGATTAGTAGGGTTATACCTGATGAGTATCATGGCACTTCCATTCAGAAGTAATATTCTTTTTTGAATTTATTGAAAACCCATAATGATAAGGGAAGTTTGTTTTGAACACAAACAGGAATTGAAAACCTATTTTGC
>NW_018471068.1:0-688 GCF_002113885.1 Mizuhopecten yessoensis
TAATTCCGTGCCGAAACATAGACACCTTTAGGGTGAACTTTTCCGAGTCAAACAATACCCCTCATAATACCATTCTTGTAGTTACCATCACTGCCTTCTCCTTTGACTCATCTAGGCCAATGTTCTCTAACAACTGCTCCTTAATGGTCGTAAGCAGAATCAGCTTTACAAGTCTCCACTATACATAACCTGCCTGCATAGATATACACGATATAGCAGAAGTAACCCTCTGGCAGAGGTAAGCTGCTGATCGAAAGCCCATTGATAACACACGATCACAATAAAGCTGACACCCACAAGGTGCACATCAACGGGATCTAAAGGGATTTGTCTATAGGCTCAACCCTTCCCTTTCTCTGTTATCAGTGCTGCTAAATCGTCTACTCGAGGTAAGGTCAAATTAATATCTGCTCCTAAATAAGTGTCCTTTGGTATATGAGAAATTTATTGAATCTCCCTTGGGGAGGCTCAAATCCAAACATATTCTGCGCTCCCCTGTATGGTTTGAGGACAGAGTTTAGGGGTGAAATATGAAAATGGACGCTAAAAGAACTAGACTCGAAAGGCCCTTAAATTGCACGCTTCTCTAGTTCCCCTGAATTCATCTATCTGCTTTGGGAATACTTTAGCTCCTGTTTGGTATCGCTGACCCCTTTTTACTTCCTCATTTAGGATCCCTTGCCTGAAC
>NW_018471069.1:0-688 GCF_002113885.1 Mizuhopecten yessoensis
AAGGTCAAAATCGACATGCATGGCAAAGTATTTAAGGTCACAATCGACACGCATGTCAAAGTATTTAACATATTGAAGTGTCACAGCTTATACATTGCTGTTACAGTACACTTACATAGAAAGTGGATTTCCATTTAACTCTGATCCTGACCAACTGTAACGTTTCATTCATTATAACTATATACAGGTAGACAGATTACCAAAAGATGGATGTTTTCAGTCAATAGTTTGCGCTAGACAAAAAGAAGATGTATGTTGGTTTCTCATCTCACAAACATTCTCAATAGTTTTGGTCTATCTAATATTCAAATGTCCAAATTTTGTAAACAGTCTGTATTCCTGCCCTGAACAAGCAAAGTTATATATGAACACCTGCACTATTTTATTATTTCTACTGCAATTTCATAGGGAGAATGTGCCTTGTAAAATCTTGGAAAATGTATCAAATGCAAAAATCACTTTAAAAACAATCAGTAAAATTGTGTAAATATCACGGGGGAAGGTCCTTATAAATCAGTGCAAAACTGATTGTAAGAGAAAATGTATAAAACAAAGATAAGTTTGTTTTGGCCTTATTGAATGATACGTTTCTATTACTGTCAACATTTGTATGACTGAAAAAATGATCATGATCACCTATAATTGACCTATACAGATACTGTGACGATTTAGTAACCTATACAGATAC
>NW_018471070.1:0-688 GCF_002113885.1 Mizuhopecten yessoensis
AGGTTAAACCAATGAGTCATGAATGAGGAAATCGTTAGTGGCTGTGGGAAAAATAAAGCGGAATTCGAAACCAATAATAATAAGTAAAGGAAATAAGATACAAACAAAGAAAGCAATATATAGAAATTACCATAAATTATTTACCCTGATATTTTCTAATCCGACTGAACTATTTAACCAGTAACAAACACAACAGGATATTACGTAAGCCGCACAGTCGGCAATTTTGGCAATCAACAGCGTTTGAGTGGTTATCCTAAAAATCCAATCATAATCTAAAGGCATATTGTAAGATCTAAACATCCACAGGATGATATATTAGAGTTTTTATCACACTATAATTCTACTCAAGGTAAACAAAAACACAGACTTCAGCTATCGCAGATATATATATACCATATATCTAAACGTTTTAATGTTCTTATAAATTGACGATATCTCTTTTCTGTTTTGACAGGTATGTTATATACAGGAAACAATTTTCTTTGAAAAGGGACAAAATATCAGGGAACGAAATGACCCACATTCGTTTATATGATGTTCACACTGACATGTAAAACGTAATGTGTTATTTTGATCTATACGCCTAAAATGTTTTCAATTCTTCGGCTGAAGTCGTGTTTTCTAATTCATTATGATCCAAATACCTTACTAAACATTGCTTAACACCTCAATGCTCATTGAGGTA
>NW_018471071.1:0-688 GCF_002113885.1 Mizuhopecten yessoensis
TTTAGTACCTGACGAGCCTATTATATACCCTGTGTGCGACTCGTGCTTTAATAGACGTACCTTATATATTTCTCTTTAATTATTTATGATCAACTATAGTATTCATAGATGATACAATTAAGTAGGTGATCAATACAGGTGTTATGTGATAGCTACAGGAGATACAAATTTGTTAAGTACAAAAGAAAGATGACAAAACTTTGTATTGGGTGGTTGTTACAGGGTACAGGAATATACAAAAGAAAGATGACAATACTCTTAAGGTTGGTCGTGTCAGTTTGAAACAAATACATTAGTACAAAAAACGACGACCCGTTTTTATGAAAGTGTGATCAGATTATCATAAAAAGATGGAACTATGTACATTACAGAATAAATGTCATATTTATTGCCGGTGACCAGGTAGCTCAATTGGTTAGAGCGTCCATCTAAGAGTTTCGGAGGGTCCCAGGTTTGAACCCCGGTCTGGCCGTGCATGCACTACTTTCTGGCAAAGTAATGATTTACAAGATGCAAGAATATTTATTCACCGTTGCATACCATAAACATCAAACATTCGCTCGGTAGAGCTATTTCTGCGACAAACATAGGTATAATTTTAAAACAAACAAAGCATAGCATGCAAATAAACACAGGCCTACATATGTAACCGGGTATCAAAATGACCACTAAGTCGTTGATTTATTTG
>NW_018471072.1:0-688 GCF_002113885.1 Mizuhopecten yessoensis
CGCAAACGGATGCATAATACGCACGTCTGACCCTATCCAATGATGTATTGTTTGTTAAATTAAATCCATATTGTCCTTCTTTGACCCCACATGAACATCCATGCCAACAATTAGGACAATAACACATGATCTGACTGAACAGTACACCACTGAGGAAATATTATTATTTAGATCTGGTTTTTTATCCTGACATTAGATCTGCTTTCGTGATACACACAAATGATTGCGCTACATGGAAATGTGAACAGGCCGATAAAAAATAGACCCCTACTGGTATGATATTACCGATAACGAGATATGTGCATATCTGGGCATGAACGTTTTAAGTAAGAAACAACAACACAATGAAATAATGTTAAAGGGTTTATAATATTGTTTTAATATTTTACCGAAAATTAGAAAACTAAACTTGAATCAGGACATTTACAACATAAAAGTTTAAAAGCAAACATGTTATTGCTGTGTACTGAGGGATTATGGCAGATATAAACAAATGCTAGATTTTATATAAAACCAAGACAGAGAGCTGTTCCTATAGAATATGAAAATATATACTTTGCCATACATTTTGTGTGGAGTTATTTCAATATTTGTTTGGAAAACCACAGGGTAAAGAAACTTGAACATTTCTAAAACTGCCTGAGGAAATGACAACATACATTGTTTACATGTACTGAGGAGGCCTGCC
>NW_018471073.1:0-688 GCF_002113885.1 Mizuhopecten yessoensis
CGGGCGGGGATGAGAATCTAGCAAATAATTTATTATGGCCTAATACAAAATTGAATCCTCTTTGCCCAAGGGTTCTCTACACAAAATTTGTTAAAACCCCTCTGATCATACTGAATACTGAAGGAGAAGGATTTTAAACATATATTGATATGTTCCCCCTATTGGGCTCAGCACCTCTGCCCCCAAGAGCGCCACACTCTCTGTTTACACAAAATTGAGTCCCCTATGCCAAAGGATACTCTTAACAAAATTTGATTAAAGTCCCTTCAATCAAACTAAAGGAGAGGGATTTTAAATATTTATCTCAAGTTTCCCTATTGGGCCCCGTCCCTCTTTTCCAAGGGGGGCCAAACCCTCCCTTTATACAAAATTGAGTCATTTTTGCCAAAAGATGCAATTTGGTTAAAATTCCTCCAATCGTAGGAGATGGATTTAAACCCTAACCCTCTGCCCCCAGGGGGGCCACTTCCTCTGTTTATAAACAATTGAGTCTCCTTAAACTTGCTCAAGGATGTTCTTGGCCAAATTTAGACCAAATCCACTGAGCCATTCAGGACTACCTGCGTTTTAAAGAAAAGTTGACGGACAGCAGACGACACACCATGGTACATGTATAAGCTATCTTGCCCCTCCGGCAGGCAAGTTAAAACAAGAGGCCCAGAGGGCCTGTATCGCTCACCTGGATACC
>NW_018471074.1:0-688 GCF_002113885.1 Mizuhopecten yessoensis
GCCTAACAGGTGTGGTGGGTGGAATAGTCGCACGGCTTATCCAAAACAGTTCACTTTACTTCACAACAAGTTTTTAGATTGTGCCGAAAGGAAAAAATCGAATACTTAATTATTTAACTGAAAGCAAAGACATAGTTCTTGAAAGGTTTACGGATGAAAAAACTTAAAATATGGAATAGTATGTATGCACATGTAGCATGACTTGCATATTTAATACCTATGTATAAAAGCGACAGATGCTACTTTTAAATAATTAGGTTTATATTGAATCCCAAAACGTTCAAATGAGCAAAGTTAATCATTATATAAATACCATCTGAATCATGCGTGTGTAGTGTATGCGTGCTTGCGTGTGTGTATGCAGGAGAAAGGGTATGTTGGTGTGCTTGCCTCCTTGTGATAGCGCGGAACTGATGCCGACTTTCATAGTGTTATCTCACTGAAATACCATGCCGAAGTCACCCAGAACAGCATTCCACATTATACTGACAACGGGTGAACATTCCCCATAATGCTGAACGTTAAGCAGGGAATAACAACTAACAGTTTTAATGACTTTGGTATGTCCCAGCGTTGGGACAGATCCTATTGCCTTCCTCACCTGGACGAACACTCAACCATCAAGCCAAAAGTGAGGAGTTATCAAGCAAGGCGCTAGGAAATAAAAGGTAGTTTGAAGTAGAAAGAA
>NW_018471075.1:0-689 GCF_002113885.1 Mizuhopecten yessoensis
TCAAGTTTGTTTATAGTATCTATTTCATTGGGTTTGTCTGTTTCAACAATTAATCTATCATATTTAGTTTTCGTCATGAGGACGAGTTCTCTTGCCATCGTTGATAGTTATTGATGAATATCGGTAAAGTTTTAATGACAGCTTGTAATCTTCTTCTTCTCTCCTTAGGTGTTATATTTCTGACTAACACTTCACGAATGGCAAGATTCTATTTAGATACAATCTTTTTATCCTCGTCTGACATGGGAACGTTATCCATGACCGTATTGTAGATTATTTCTATCATTAGTTTCAATTGTTCTCTTGTTAGTGTGTTTATGATGACAACCTGTTGATGTCGAGGTGCAGATAGCAAAAAGTCGAGAAAATGTTTCATATTTTCGGTTCGTAGATGATTGGATCCTGTCCTGGCAATATCCTAGTACGAAGAGGGGGAAATTCTGTCGGGCCGTCGACGATATTCAACTGCGGGCTGTGAGGGCTGACATCGACAAAAAGATATCCATATCTTTTTGAAACGGCGGAATGGTAACTTTGTCTGAAATATTCTAACCTTCTAGGAAACATCTGTCTCCCTAGTGTTTCGATTTGTGCTTGGTCTCTATAGTTTCTAAATAGGATAAAATAATGAGTGTTTAAACTTAAAGTGCGCATGACCTTCTCCTTCTGGAATACGTTCTGTACTAAAA
>NW_018471076.1:0-689 GCF_002113885.1 Mizuhopecten yessoensis
TGCCTGCCTGGGTATTCCGTCCTCTATCGTTACCCCAACTGGCGGAACTGTTGTTGCCTCGATATGGTTCCGGGGACGCAGATGGAGACCTTGGACGGTACGCCTGGGTATTCCGCCCTCTGTCGTTACCCCAACTGGCGGGGCCGTTGTTGCCTCTCCCTGGTTCCCAAGGGCCCCGGCCCGGTTGATTTTGACCTCGACCTGGTGACCCTGTGCCAGGTGAGTCCCCCTGATTTCTGGGTGACCAGTTACGGTTTCGCGAAGGACCTTGTTCAGCGTACGGTGACCTATTGCGGGATCCACCGTCGTACCTATTACGCCCGTTGTCCTGGGGTAAACGAGGGTACTGAGCCCTATCGCGATAATCTGATGGGGGATAAAGGACAGGTGTCCTATCGCAAAAATCCGGTGATCGGTTTCCCCCATAGTTTTGAGGGAAACCTCGGTCGCGTTCCAGAGATCGGTAGTCACCCCAAGGTGGAGGAGAAGACGGACGGGCAGATACGCCGCCCGCACTAAGCCGGGCCAGGTATTTCTTTAGCTCCTGTAGCTCATCTTTTGAGAACTGTACAGGGGCTTCCTCTACTTTATCATCCCCCGACTTAGTGCCCTCCGCAAACTCTACCTGCCTACTAGGGTTGTGAGGCACGCGAGAACCAAACAAAGCACGCTGATTGGCCACGGAGGCC
>NW_018471077.1:0-689 GCF_002113885.1 Mizuhopecten yessoensis
TTAATGATTTTTATGATAGTTATACTTCTAACATCTAGGGATTTAGATGAATTTTTTTTTAAGTTTAAAGTTTAATTATCAACTGTTAAACACCACACTCTTAGTCACATATAACCATCCTTATACTAGGTAGTTAGGCATCTTACTAAATGTTACACTAATAAAGAAAAGTTTCATTTTATAACTATTTATATTACTATTTTAATAATATGTTTAAAGTACAAAATTATTACAAAATATAAATAACATCAGTAGCACAAAGACTACAGAATGGATATAAATAATTAATATTTAAATATTATGAATTTTAACATTTGTTATTACAAAATCTGAAAACTTATATGAAGTATTTGTAAATTAAATATGATCAGTTTCCAGCTGAGATAGAACACCACCTTAGATAGAAGGGTTAACCACAGATAAAAACACAGGTAAACACAGGTAAACACAGGTAAATACTGCCAGTACTACTAAGAAACAGACTATAATCTTTCTTACAACTTTCTCCTCCCCATGTTATTTTAAAAAAGTGGGAGAACTGAGAACAAGCTGTGTAGATGTTTAAAATATTAAACCCTGAAATTCATGAAGCCCGAAACTCATCTCAGTAAGGGCTGAAGAAGGCAACCAGGAGGTTGCCAAAAGCTACCAATGAGTAGCATTTAGTTGAGAGAAACAGTTACATGTTC
>NW_018471078.1:0-689 GCF_002113885.1 Mizuhopecten yessoensis
CATTAACGCGATCGTTTATATTTTTTATAAAATTATACAATAATTCCAAATATTATTTTCTAAATGTGACAGTTAATAAAATGTAAATTTATCATCTAACAATTTAGAAATTGACGATAATGTTTATTTCAAGGGGGTAAAACTTGTACGCCGCAGTCAATCGTGAACATCACGGTTTTTAATATATAATTAGATATTGAGAGAAAATTAACATGCTATTTTCAGATGTATAGAACAAAATACCTTACTGTTTATAATTATGTAAGTTTCGTTGCATTAAACGACATATTTCACATGAAATTCTGACTTTGTTGTGATCGCGGAGAGTTTTGTTTACTCCCGTACCCGTGCTAAGGGGACATCATTCCGTCAAGACTCGTGCTAAATATGCATAATATGTAAAAAAAAAAACAAAAAAAAACCACTTTTAATACAACTATTTTATTATTTCTTTTTCATATAATAATCTGCTATTTTTTTTACATGTAATGAATAAGAGAATACTCCCTTATCACAACACATCAAACGCCGCAAGCTTATTAGATGTAGAAGGTAAATGATACACCATTATAATTCTTTAATCCATTGTTGATACAGCCGCAAGCCTATGAGTGTTAAGCATGATTAATTATAGCCATATTAAATAGGCCATATAACAATGTTATTTTATCATACCTGGAGTATCAGAT
>NW_018471079.1:0-689 GCF_002113885.1 Mizuhopecten yessoensis
AGTTCCGTTTATGATAAACGGAACTAGGAACCAGACCCTAGTTCCATTTAAGATAAACGGAACTGGGAACCAGACCATAGTTCCGTTTAACATAAACGGAACTGGGAACCAGACACTAGTTCCGTTTAAAATTGAAATAACACTATAATTCGAACTTCAACCAAAATACTAGGTCTGTTTCAGAAAAACATCATAACCAGCCTCTTATAAAATCGACTGGGAACTCAAATCCACAACCTTTCACAGGAAAATTATGACTACCATAGCCTCTATAAAGTAATTGGTCTTATACGGAACTGAGTGACAGTCTCCAGTTACGTTTTTCCTTAAACGGACCTTGGATCCAGACCCCAGTTCTGTTTAACATCAATGGAACTAGGAACCAGACCCTAGTTCCGTTTAACATAAACGGAACTGGGAACCAGACCGGGGTCCGTATAGTAAACGTATATGTTTTTTTGTAATTCATTCCCTATCTACTTTACAAAACGGAAGGTCAAAGGCCCGTATTTATATCTGAATCATGTACAGGAATCGAACCCACAACCTTTCACACGAAAATTAAGACCACCATAGCCTCTATAAAGTAATTGGTCTTATACGGAACTTAGTGTCAGACTCAAGTTACGTTTTTCCTTAAACGAAACTGGGATCCAGACCCTAGTTCCGTTTAACATAAACGGAACTGG
>NW_018471080.1:0-689 GCF_002113885.1 Mizuhopecten yessoensis
AGTTCAAAAGTACCCACATGTAGTAGAGGTTATAGTTCAAAAGTATCCACATGTACTAGAGGTAATAGTTCAAAAGTGTCCGCATGTAGAAGATGTTATAGTTCGAAAGTGTCCGCATGTACATGTAATAGAGGTAAGAGTTCAAAAATGTCCGCATATTTTTAGAGGTAATAGTTCAAAACGTGTCCTCGTGTAGCAGAGGTAATAGTTTAAATGTATCCACATGTAGAAGAGGTAATAGTTTAAAAGTACCCACATATAGTAGAGGTAATAGTTGAAAAATATAAACATGTAGTAGAGGTAATAGTTCAAAAGTTCCCACATGTAGTAGAGGTAATAGTTCAAAAGTTCCCACATGTAGTAGAGGTAATAGTTCAAAAGTTCCCAGATGTAGTAAAGGTAATTGTTCAAAAGTATCCACATGTAGTAGAGATTCTAGTTCAAAAGTATCCACATGTAGTAGAGGTTATAGTTCAAAAGTATCCACATGTAGTAGAGATTCTAGTTCAAAAGTATCCAAATGTAGTAGAGGTAATAGTTCAAAAGTATCCACATGTAGTAGAGGTTATAGTTCAAAAGTATCCACATGTAGTNAATAGTTGAAAAATATCAACATGTAGGAGAGGTAATAGTTAAAAAATATCAACATGTAGTAGAGGTAATAGTTCAAAAGTTCCCACATGTAGTAG
>NW_018471081.1:0-689 GCF_002113885.1 Mizuhopecten yessoensis
TTAGATAAGGTATTGTATCATTATATAAGGTATTGTATCATTAGTGAAGGTATTGTATCATCAGATAAGGTATTGTATCATTGGAGAAGGTATTGTATCATTAGATAAGGTATTGTATCATTAAATAAGGTATTGTATCATTAGATCAGGTATTGTATCATTAGTTAAGGTATGGTATCATTATATAAGGTATTGTATCATTAGAGAAGGTATTGTTTTATTAGAGAAGGTACTGTATCATTAGATAAGGTATTGTATCATTAGATAAGGTACTGTATCATTAGATAAGGTATTGGATCATTAGATAAGGTATTGTATCATTAGTTAAGGTATGGTATCATTATATAAGGTATTGTATCATTAGAGAAGGTATTGTATCATAGAGAAGCGACTGTATCATAAGATAAGGTATTGGATCATTAGATAAGGTATTGTATCATTAGTTAAGGTATTTTATTATTAGATAAGGTACTGTATCATGAGATAAGGTATTGTATCATTAAAGAAGGTATTGAATCATTATATAATGTATTGTATCATTAGAGAAGGTATTGTATCATTAGTTAAGGTATTGTATTATTAGATAAGGTACTGTATCATGAGATAAGGTATGGTATCATTAAAGAAGGTATTGAATCATTATGTAAGGTATTGTATCATTAGATAAGGTATTGTATCATAGAGAAGGT
>NW_018471082.1:0-689 GCF_002113885.1 Mizuhopecten yessoensis
AGGAGGTGATATTTTAATGGTGAAATTAGGAGGTGATATTGTAATTATGACATTAGGAGGTGATATTGTAATGAGGACATTAGGAGGTGATATTGTAATGATGACGTTAGGAGGTGAAATTGTAATAATGAAACTTGGAGGTGATATTGTAATAATGACATAAGAAGGTGATATTGTAATGATGATATTAGGAGGTGATATTGTAATGATGACATTAGGAGGTTATATTGTTGTCATAACATTAGGAGGTGATATTGTAACGATGATATAAGGAGGTGATATTGTAGTGGTGACACTAGGAGGTGATATTGAAATAATGACATAAGAAGGTGATATTGGAATGATGATATTAGGAGGTGATATTGTTACGATGATATAAGGAGGTGATATTGTTACGATGATATAAGGAGGTGATATTGTTACGATGATATAAGGAGGTGATATTGTAGTGGTGACACTAGGAGGTGATATTGAAATGGTGACATTAGGAGTTGAAATTGAAATGGTGACATTAGGAGTTGAAATTGTAATGGTGACATAAGGAGGTGATCTTGTAATGATGACATTATGAGGTGATATTGTAATGATGACATTATGAGGTGATATTGTAATGGTGACGTTAGGAGGTGATATTGTAATGATGACATTAGGAGGTGAAATTGTAATGGTGACATTAGGAGTTGAAATTG
>NW_018471083.1:0-689 GCF_002113885.1 Mizuhopecten yessoensis
TCTGCCCAATTTTGTAGTTTGTTTAAACTCTGTTGAAGTTGTCGTACTATCGTGTGCATGTTCTTAGATTTAGAATGGTTCAAGTCTGATGAGATGGTCATTTGACCCTCTTCTGTTTCTAAAACGTCTTTGAAGAGGGGATATTATATCGTTTGCCTCAAGAAACCAAACCAGTCTTGTGTTTATCATTCGTTTTACCTAAGACAACTAGTCAGAGAAATAGGACGATAGTTGTTTTGGTCAGTAGCACCCTTTCTCAGTTTTGGGATAGGTAAAATTGTGGAGTTCTTCCGCGAATCGGGAATCTCCGGAAGCTTAAACTTGGTTGAATCTGTAAAGAAGTCATGTTAGTGACGAGTCCGGTAAGTGCTTGAGAAATTGATATGGAATATCATCAGGACCTGAAACAGAGTCCTGTTATTTTCTAAGCGAATCAACAAGTTCTGGTAGGGACAATGGTTCATTAAAACTTTCTTTGTTTGATGATTTGAAATTCTTCTGATAAAAGGAACTTCGTAGGTTTTGGAGCGGATTTTGGAATTGTCTATCGGGCAATAGAAGTGAGTGTTTCAGTAAAAGTTTTGATTGGGTCGGCGAGATTAGTAAAATTTTCTGTGGAAAGCCTCTCATTGCACATGTGTTGCAATTGGACCCAATCTGCTTTGTGCACATTCCATCGAGGTAGAGGA
>NW_018471084.1:0-689 GCF_002113885.1 Mizuhopecten yessoensis
ACAAAGGAGATATTTATCAACATTTCCACGTAGTATTTTTGTTTTCCAGAACATTTTTAGAGAACACAATGTCTTCAAAGTTAACATGTCAGAAAACCAGTAAAATCGACGTGCGTCGACGAAATTTTGGAGGATTTTGAACAAGCATGTTTAAATGCCGATTTCTGGTCCTTATATATAAAGTAATATATTTTGTTGCGCATCAACTTGTAGAAAGAAAACAGGTTTTATAGTCGGTGATACGGTGTACCAATTTGGGGTACTAATCACGGCCATAAAACGGACGGAATCTAACTGCGAGTTTAGGGTTCCTATAAATATATCGTAGAATTAATATCTTTTTTCTAAATGAACCACCATAGTAGTCTTTGTCAGGAATCAAGAAACATTCCAGGTACAAGATCTAAAAAATGGATGTCACTGAAAACTCACATTTGTACCAATCGTGGTAGCGTGACGTTATGATATACTTATTATACGTGTAGACTTATCTTTCTTCCAGCACAGGTTATATTGGGTCAGCGTAAGTGAAACTTATCTGTACCGGTCACCAAGGAACGCGATGACCTTGATGGAACGCGAAGGTCGATCCCCCGCGGATTTTCGTGATACGATTACGTGACATGAGACGTTAAGAATCGCGTTGATGCGATCATCAAGGTCCCTGATGTGATATATCACCGCGTTTG
>NW_018471085.1:0-689 GCF_002113885.1 Mizuhopecten yessoensis
CCATGTCGCCCATTGCCTTCAACACTGATTCGAGAGAAGTGATACCGCTTTACGATATCTTTTAGTGTTTGACTTTCTACCATTACTTATAACATTTGTAATTGTCTGTCTATGTGATCACTGGTTATTGAAATGTTGATAGGAGATGGCTTCGTATGTTCCAATAACTTGTGCCAAATCCCTTGTACCCATGTCGACAATAAAATATCTTTAAAGTCAAGATATTACAAAAAATAAAAAATAAAAAAAAATAGATTAAATCATACAACATTACACTGGTGGAGCAGAATTACAATTAAATAGATGGAATATGGCGGCCGAAAAACCTTTTTAGTTCAAACAACTTCTATTCTGTTGGGCTAGCTCTTCTTAATTGTCAGCTAATGATTGGTGTTTGTTTGGGATTGTTTTGGGGGTCCAAATATCAAAAGTCAAGTTCACTCGAATATGAACACAAATTTGATAATTTCCAAAACTGCTCGGAGTGTCGTCATATTTAACACCAATAGGCGGGTGTTGTTATAAACTGTTACAAATAAAAGCTATCTGAGATTTACAGGTGTTTCATACTCACACTCTTTTGCTAACTTCTTCAACGGAACTAGGAACCAACTTCAGACTCCCAAAAGAAACTTGTGAAAACTTGTTAGCCACCAGCTTGAAATGGCATTTCAATCACGCTGAAAACA
>NW_018471086.1:0-689 GCF_002113885.1 Mizuhopecten yessoensis
ACTTTCAGCAGAGCCAGGTACAAAAACTCATTCAGCGAAACCAGGCAGACGTAACACTGATTGTCATCTATTTAAAATGGTGTTCTACCATTCTCACTCCTTCAAGTAGCCGACAAGAAACAAGATGTACCTATTATTGGTGGTGTTACTGTAACAGTGTCGATACACCACCAGCGAATTCAAATCTGATTGGTTAAGATTTGAACCTGAAGGAACTTACACAACCCACCCATCTACGTCATCAGTATATAAGACGATACCGGAAGTGAGGTCATTGGCAGCCTGTGCTATCTACTGTCTTGAACAAGCATGTCTGAAGTTTTTTCAACAAAACGGAAGAAAAGGCGTGTCACTTTGTCGATCCTTTGATTGACAATTATATACATCACGATGTATTTATCAGGATNTGATCAGCTCAGATGTTGTGACGACAACCATATCTCATTTTGGGGGAGGTGGCGGCGGCACGTAATTAGCATATTCCTTTCAAACTCCATTGCTATATGTGTGTGCTATATTATAAGCCATTTACTGTAGATGATGTAATAAACAATCGTTATATAGAATATTCAAACTATGACACAATTATTATTAATATAGTGTGTTTACGACTATTAAACTTTATTTTAATTTACATGTTCACGCTCGGTAAAACTAAAACATGACAACACACTTCGTTATATAGAATA
>NW_018471087.1:0-689 GCF_002113885.1 Mizuhopecten yessoensis
TTGAAATTCCTGATGTTGAAAGATATTATTGGTAGCCAACTTTTTTACAAGTAAGAAAAATAGACTAGTTTTAGAACTCTATGGAAAATTTCTCATAAGAAATGAAATTTCACACAATTTTCTGCTTAATTCTTAAATTCTTTATTGAAATAGTGTAATATGCTATATCAAAATAACAGTTGAAATACGTTGCACACGATGATGATATAATTTCATAGTAATTGTGCCATTTAAATGCTCTAGGAGGAATTGTATTACTGCACCTTTAACACCCACACAGGTGTAAGTCAATGAGGTCCCATTTATCATCAAATATATTCTGAAACTAACAGTTCCTGATTTAAGCTTCCGATACCCATACCTTTTTGGATTTATCTTGTTTTGAAATTCCAAGGGGGGGCCGACGCTAATGTTAAATCTCCATAGGCGTTGACCCTACCTTTGATGGTTACCGCCCCTGAGCCAAGGGAATCAATTTTGTAAAACCTACTGAATTAATACCCGACAGAGTTAATGTAGCAGCCCTGGGCCAGGGCATTTCAGTATAAATTGGCAGTAGTTGTCTCCCTTGTGGCAGACGAGTATGGCCTACTTTGGAGACTTCTTTTACGATTGGGAATTGGATTTTAACTAAAATTGTCATGAACAGTACTTGAGATAAGGGGATTCAATATTGTTTATGGGGTATA
>NW_018471088.1:0-689 GCF_002113885.1 Mizuhopecten yessoensis
ATCAAAACAAGAAGTGAATAGGTGGCGAAAGCACTTGATGATGAAAAAACAAAACTTATACTAACCAACTGTAATTAGATCCGGACAGACCAGGGCAGGAACAAATAAAAGGTGAAACGAAATGAACACAAGAAAATTAAAATAAGTATTATCTTATAAACATATACATATTAGATAAAGCTCATTCACTTTTCAACAAAACATGGATATAATTACATCAAATTAGAAGACTAAGCCATAATTGTTGCCATAATTTCGAAATTAAAATTGTCCTTTTTATTCATTTACTGTGAACTATCTTCAGGATTTTTTTTGTCGTCGATCTATGTTTTATTTTCCAGCCATTGAGAAATTCATGTAAGCAAAGAACGACATAACGTCCAAATCTTTCTTTTTACAATAAATGTATCATCAAACATCATTTAAACAAAAGATAAAAACTTCATCTTAGAAAGATTCAACCTGTTTTTCGCGTTGACGTATGTCAAAATTCTATTCTAGGTGAAATATAATAATGCCTTCGTGATGTAAATGTTGTGTTTGTCTAGAATTTAATTACTTGTACATTAAGAGGATATATAACATCATATTAACTCGTATTATAACTCGAAAATGAATAATAAAATGAATAAAAGAAGCCTTGTATAGGTGGCGGCAGAACTTATTGATAATAAAAACAAACCCAAAAC
>NW_018471089.1:0-689 GCF_002113885.1 Mizuhopecten yessoensis
TAACACATGTTGTCCTCAAACCCAGTCAACAAATGTATAATGTTGACATTACTTGTCAATTGTTACTGAAGGATAAGTTTCTGATTTAAAATTGTGAAAACTGTTGGTATAAACTTTACAATTCTGAGCCTATATGTCAGAGTGAAACCAGGGACAAGGTCTTTTGGATATCATTTTGCCGACATCTGTCAAATGTATCTCGCCGTGTTGACCTCTAACACTGTTGGAGTAGGTACAGGCTTGCTTACTGGAGCTGGATCTACATGAGTTGTAAAACTTGTTTTCAAATTTAATTTCAACAATTGTGTATCGCTCTACATCATACTGTAAATGAAAAAAAAAGCTGAAATAAGTTTATATTAAGCTACAGGCTTAAATATTATTACTTCTTGTGTAGGTTTCATGGTTTGTTAAAAGAAGTTAAGATTTTAACTTGTATGACTCATACATTAACCATTTATGTGGGTCAAGGTGTTTCTTTTTTACAAAATTTGATAGTTCTTCTGCTTTCACTGCAGCAGGCTATGTAGAAAGGATCATGGTCATTTTATTGGAAACTTAATATATTTGATTACCATTCAACCAATAAAGCTACAAGCAAATCATCATGACCCTAGCTGGCAAGGCCTTTTAGTTATTAAAGAAAATGCTGTTCAAGAAAAGCTCATGATAGACTAATAGACAACATT
>NW_018471090.1:0-689 GCF_002113885.1 Mizuhopecten yessoensis
TAACAGTCCCAAAGTCACCCTTAAAAATCACTGATAACAGTCTTGGTCTCATATCTGCTAAAGAATTGAAGAAATCGCTAACAAGAAATTCCTGGCATTCCGATCATTCTTTGACTGGCACAATGAGACAGAATATTACATATAAATACACTTAAAGGGAACTCACTGCCGTAATTATGTTTTTAGGAAATAGTACAAACATCAATACCAGAACCTCAGTTTAATTGGATTAAAATGTGTAGCCTTGAAGACTGGCGACACACAGAAAAAAACGGTGTAGAATTTACATATTGATTAGTATATATGTAACATGTGTCGAGGGTCTAGATAGTGAATTCAGAAGTGTAAGCTCAACAAAATGATGAAATGTTTCTTGCTGTCCCCAGATCTTAATTCTTTCAAATTTATAGATTTTTACACACCTTCAAATATGAAAAAAGTGTCATTTGTGAAATCTATTTTAGACCTTGTAATGTCATTGCTTTTAGAAGCATTATTTACCCTCTATATCAAATTGATAATCCAGTGGTATTTTTTGGGGTGTCCTATTTAAAAATATAGTTGGAGAGAATTGTGTGTTTTTTTTATCATATTTGATCTGTTATATAAATTAAGTTCCCAAATCAGAATTATAAAAAATAATTTCAAAATAGTTTACTTTGAGTGTAAATTAACTGTGGTAAAAAAAA
>NW_018471091.1:0-689 GCF_002113885.1 Mizuhopecten yessoensis
TTGCTATAGTTGGTGTGGACCTATCCTGTTGTGTAGAGAATAAAACACTAAGTGAAAGTTCCACCACAAATATTGGTAGTAACTGTATGTACACCATCACAGGAACTGTTGTCACACATTCGCAGGTCCTTGTGCAGTGTACAACAATCAATTGAGCTTATCAATAACACAAAGAAACAAAAATAGGAAGACATTTTACGTGTCGTAAATTGGCTTAATTCATACATTTTTCATCTCACACGCAAGATAGTACAAAGAATCTAGCGTTGCGTTTAAATTAGACAAAAAAGGCGTTATTTGCTACCGAAACTTTGTAAAGGTCTTTGTTCATCAGTAATTTAACAGGTCTGAAAATAAAACCCGTCATATCATGTGGACATCATTTTAACATGTCAAGATGACATCTTGCCAAGTTAAAGCAATTATAACATTGAGCCTAAGTACATATTCACACAGTAGAACAAACACGCATAGCGCATTCACACATCGCCCTAACATGTACACACACTTGACAAATATCTATTAAGATTTGCAAAATCATTTAAATAAAACTAAACTAAGTCGGTAGTAATACATGATTTCACCTTGAAATAATACATTCCTCATTTTATTCTACACTAAAGATCTAGTAACTGGCAGCATTTCCCCAATCTAAAATCAGTTTGTGTTTGTTACAATCATCAAACTAT
>NW_018471092.1:0-689 GCF_002113885.1 Mizuhopecten yessoensis
TACCGGGTGGTAGCTTGTCGAGGGCCCGTATTCTGCGTAGAAAATCGGTAGTGTCCTTGATGTATGAATTGGTTTCTATCGCAATGGGTTTAAGGTGGTGATCCACATATTCTGACAATTTTTCGGTGCAGCTCCCTACCTGAGAAATAATAGGTCTGCCTGGGTTTCCTACTTTATGTATTTTAGGTAATAGGTAGAACAATGGGGTTCGTGGGTTCTTGGGGGTTAAATACGAGATAACTTTATCATCTATGAGTGATCGTTCACGGATGAATTTCAGGAATTGATTGACCTTTTTAGTAATGTCCGGGTTATGATCTGAAGTACACACTTTATAGTTCGACTTATTGTATAGTTGGCGGTGTGCTTCTGATATGTAGTCAGTTTTATTGAGGATGACTACTGCTCCCCCTTTATCTGCCGGTTTTATGATAATATCTTTATTATTGATAAGATTCTTTAATGCTATGCTTTCCTCTCGGCTTAAGTTGGGATATCTGTTATGTGCTTTGACCCCTGATATAACTGATTCCGTTACTATATTTAGAAAAGTGTCTAAGTGGCTATCTATACCAGACGGTGGTGTCCATCCGGATGGTTTGCGGAATGGTTCAGGTTCAAGACTAGGTTGGTCCCTGAAAAAATGTTTGATACGTATTCTTCGGTTAAACAGAAATGTGTAAGTGAGT
>NW_018471093.1:0-689 GCF_002113885.1 Mizuhopecten yessoensis
TTACGTATTAAATACAACTTAATGGTACGGGATAATTCTACATTCCTTACATGCTTATAAATGAAATACACTTGGTCCACCAAAACGGTACATTTTTGCGAAAATATAGTATGCACTCTTGTCAACTTTGGATGTCATTATGTCTTGCTTTGTTCTGTTGTCTCCCTTGTTTATGTTGCTTTATGCATGGAACGTGAATTCAAATTTTGTCGTCGTTTATTGACGATGTAGTACAATCATTCCTTTTCTAGTTGACTTGTAGCAACCAAAGATTTCTTATCTCCATATCATTATATCATCTGTTCAAGAGTCTAAGTATCATGCTGATCACGATAGATCTGCTACTAATACTGCTCAGGAATAGGAGTAAACAAATTATCCGGAAAACATTGCCATGTATTTTCCTTATATTGGCCTTCTATCAAAGAGATTTGGTGTACGTTGCATAAATGTTACCGCCGTCCTTAGATGATATACAGTGCTGAAGTGTCAGTGTTTATCGTAGTGCTAGGTGAGGCTTACACCATTGGTAACATACATACTCACCTTAGGATGTAATAGGGGTACCACATGTATATGTATAGCACTGTAATCGCTTGCCCTTTCAGGATTATTGTTTTCTCCAGTTTCTATAGTGAGCTTATAATTGTTTTCTTTTTTTCTTTGATGTCTCTTAACTTACCGTGGTC
>NW_018471094.1:0-689 GCF_002113885.1 Mizuhopecten yessoensis
CACTTGTGTATAGCAACACACTAAAAACACTGAAATGAATTAATGTTGAGAAACAGCTGGCCCTGAAACTTATCAATAACAAGTAAAGCCTGTGGCCCTGACTAAGCAAATCCTAGACTTCTAAAAGAGGCTAGCGCAGAACTGGCTATACCATTATCAAACTTGTTTAATTCATCTCGATCTCTTCATGAGTTCCCTAAAGTTGGGAAACTGCAAATGTAATTCCAGTTTATAAGAAGGGAGAGAAAATATAGACCAATTTCTCTTTTCAGTTGTATAGCAAAAGTATTTGAAAAATGTATCTTCAAGTATGTTTATAACTTTCTTAGGGAACATGGCTGCATTACACCCTTCCAATCTGGTTTTACCCCAAAGGTTCCTCTATATTTCAATTAACCGATATTGTAAATACTTTTTTCCAAGTGGTTGATAGTGACAAGGAGGTTTGGGCAGTGTTTTGCGACATTAGTAAAGCCTTTGATGGAGTGTGGCACAGGGGTTTAATTAATACACAAACTTAAGCAAAATGGTATTTCTGGTAATTATTATCAGCTCACCACGCCCGATGGTGCGGGGTCCAGCGTCCATCCATCGGGCGTCAACTTTTTAATCTAAACAACTTCTTTTCAATAACCAGGAGGCCTAGGCTGATGATATTTGGCCAGTAGCATGCAGGGATGAAGAGCTAC
>NW_018471095.1:0-689 GCF_002113885.1 Mizuhopecten yessoensis
GGTGTGCGTAACTACTATCATCAAGTACATAGCTAATATATGATTCTAACAGCGTTTACAATACTCGTGATATACTGTTATAAACATCTTAAAAATAAAACTACAGCTAGTATCAAAGATTTACTTTCTACACAAAAACTGTACGTATTACACGTGTCGCAACGTTTCATGACCGACTGGTCCATGTGTCAAGTTATGACCGAGTGAGCAGTTTTGTTTTACAATGTACGTATTTAACGTGTCGCAACGTTTAAAGAACGACTGGTCCCTTTGTCAAGCTATTACTGAGTAGCCATGTTTATGAAATACAAATCGCTCACTCATGATCAGTCATATCTTGACAAAAGTAACCAGTCGGTCTTGAAACGTTACGACACGTTCAAAACGTACATTTTTTGTGTAGAAAGTACAATGTTCATTTTACATATTTCCAAACTGATGAATCTTATCCAAGATATTAAGCTTTTAGTTGTTGTACATGTATGTGTCAGCTCTTTATTTTTTATTTTTTACGCTTTAGACAAGAAACGACCTTTTGACAGAACCGTAAAGCCTTAACAAAGAAAACGAACGGTTATTGTGATCAATGTACGGCTCCGGTTTAAGGAAATTGCCAAAGTGATCTCGGTAACTGCAATGCATCCAATATATCGAGTATTGGTGTCACAATGGCGGTTCCGTAAGAGGTA
>NW_018471096.1:0-689 GCF_002113885.1 Mizuhopecten yessoensis
GAGACTTGAACGTGACTGAAACCTCAGAAGAGTACATCCTTAACTCATACTAACACCTTCTGTAATAGATTTAGAGGAACACTTTTCAAATTGTTTGCACTAATCAATTGCAAAAACGGGTTAGAAATGGCGAGAAATAGTCAAAAGAATTGTACATGCACGTGTACATGTACCACACTGTGCATCGTGCTGGGTGATCACACTGGCTCTTCCACCTACAGGTATCATCCTGACATCTGTCGCGCATACAGTGTTGGAAACATGGTCGTTATTATCATAACTTCTTCCTTTTGTAATTTATGTTTATGATTAACCTTTCCGCGAAATGTCGGTATCTCGTTCTGATCGAGCGTTGACGGAGAAACACCGCTGTTCTCTAGGTAGGTCAAACAATGACGCAGGGAGGTTTTACGGTCGAACTTGATTAACAGGCTTATTTACAGTTTCAAGTGTAATTGACTCAAAATACTTTGTTGAGGTGATTGTCGTTATCAACCCGGGGTTTCCATTGCTATTTACGGTAATAAAGAGAAGTACCGAGGATACCAGACTTGTACAACTCATTATAGTATTCATGCAAAAGATACATTGTTGAAATGTATATATTCCGATGACGTCACGTTGTTTACAGCGCACGATTAATTCACCGACTGACAGGACGGCTGGATTTTGTGTTTTTCTACGTGTTT
>NW_018471097.1:0-689 GCF_002113885.1 Mizuhopecten yessoensis
TGTGTGACGGGCGTATTATATACCGCTTGCGGTAACCTTGTTCTACTTCCTTTCCACAGGGGCCTGTGCCTGTTGATTTGGGAATATATCACCCACAAAAATCATGATTTTGGGGAAAAACAGCAAAAATTAGCAGGGGGAAGGGGCCTTCATAAGGCCAAATCACTGACTAAGATCACTGACTAAGATCACTGTATTTGACTTATTTAAGCACCAATATTGCTAACTTTCTCTTTGCTGCTATGACAACTTTAAACATTTGTTCATCAATACATAAACATAAAAACCCACCTTAGTATTAAAATATCAGCTATATCATGCTGTGGATAAAAGTAGATGGACAGAGGCTGATAAGGGAAAAACAAGTGAAGAGTTTGCAGTTATTATAGTTTGGTAAATTGGCTGACTCACGACAAGGTCGTTAACATTTAAAATCAATTAAGTTGAACATAGTAAAATAAAAGTAGTGAAAATTTATGCCTTTAATTTGTCTAACTTTAACTTCCTTGAACACCGTAATTTGTATGCTTATACAAAGATAGCACCTGTGACTGCTTCAATGGTAAGATTAGTGAGAAGTTCTCTTGTATGTAACTGTGTGTGAAACAGTATCTCTTGTAAAGCCACAAAGTTGCTGCACGATACCGCAGTGGCCAAGTGGTTAAGGCATCTGACATTCTGCTACCACT
>NW_018471098.1:0-690 GCF_002113885.1 Mizuhopecten yessoensis
GTTTACTAGCAAACCTTAGATATACACACACGTTTACTAGCAATCTTGAGATATACACACACGTTTACTAGCAAACCTTAGATATACACACACGTTTACTAGCAATCCTTAGATATACACACACGTTTACTAGCAAACCTTATATATAAAACATACGTTTACTAGCAATCCTGAGATATACACAAACGTTAACTAGCAATCCTTAGATATAAGCACACGTTTACTAGCAATCCTTAGATATACACACACGTTTACTAGCAATCCTTAGATATACACACACGTTTAATAGCAAACCTTATATATGCACATACGTTTACTAGCAATCCTGAGATATACACACACATTTACTAGCAATCCTTAGATATAAGCACACATTTACTAGCAATCCTTAGATAAACACACACGTTTACTAGCAAACCTTAGATATACACACACGTTTACTAGCAACCCTTAGATATACACAAACGTTTACGAGCAATCCTTAGATATACGCACACATTTACTAGCAATCCTCAGATAAACACACACGTTTACTAGCAAGCCTTAGATATACACACACGGCACACGTTTACTAGCAATCCTTAGATATACACACACGTTTACTAGCAAACCTTAGATACACACACACGTTTACTAGCAATCCTTAGATATACACACACGTTTACGAGCAATCCTTAGATATACACACAC
>NW_018471099.1:0-690 GCF_002113885.1 Mizuhopecten yessoensis
TCTTAACTTTCACTTTGTGTTTTTTACTTTGCGAGAAATCTGGGTTTTAAAAACAATACTGCTTAGCTAAAATAGTCGATCCAACGAACACAATTTATATTAAACGATTTGGATCTGTTTGGTAATAGTATACCTTTCCCTAGGAAACATTACAATCGTATAGATAACACCATAATGGTATCATCCCACATTCCGTTGGCCTTGAATGCTGATGTGATGTTCCCCACAGCCTCATCCATGGCTGCCACCATACCTGTTAATTATACAATAAAAAACGATTGTAAACAAAAGAAATCACCCAAAAATATCGACATTAATTTGAATTCATGAAAATTTGAGAAAGTGTATATTAATACATGCAAACATTAATCATAAAAATGGCTGTCGTCCTTTTAAGTGCTTTTTATTCTTTAAATAAAAAAGAACTTCCCCTGGAGTATGCAAAAACAAAAGATAATGTTACCCTGGAAAATGATTAGCTGAATAATTGTTAGACAGACAGATGGGCAAACTAATTATATAAACAGCTGAACTTATTAAAAAAAGGACGAATCAACAACCAAATCCTTGAAACTCTAGGAGTTAAGAGGTTTTACGCTCACTTCTGATTTTTTCCAAGGATGCAGAGAGCGAAAGTGAGCGTACACCCTGGAGTATCGAGGATCATCAACAGCTTGCTAAACTATTAAT
>NW_018471100.1:0-690 GCF_002113885.1 Mizuhopecten yessoensis
CTATACGTTTGTGTCCCTAATCCTATCATTACCTCTTTTGCTGTTACCTATCTTTAACATCTTATATATATATACATATATGAATTTGTATTAGGTTATTACGTGACTCATTAATTTTGTATATATATTTTCTGTTACGGAAAGGACGTAAGTAAGTTGCAATAACTTTTGTCCAATCCATTTGTCTTTTGTTGCAATAAAATTGATTTAAACTAATTTAAACTAAAATTAATTGACGCCATTAATCCAGGTATGACGATGTATCGCTTGATTTCTCGTCTGAAATTCGAATTTTGTACTAATAACTTGGGAGACATTTGATTAAAATAATTTCAAACTAATTTCCATTGATGAGAAAGATTATGAGACTCGCTGAAGCTCGCCGAAAAAAGTATATTTGGAACGGAATCTTTTCGTTGTATACTGAATCAATACAATTGTAATATTTAATGTGTACGTATACTTCATATGCATTCCAAAAATAAACTTGTGAAAGTATTATACAGGCTTTTTTATAAATACTGTTTTAAAACGATTTTACAAGTGAAAGACTGTCGGACAGAATTATTTCGGACAACTGTGAGTAAACAACTGTCGGGGACTAAGGGAGACAACTTTGAATAAACAACTGACGTGCACTAGGGTAGACAACTGTGAGTAAACAACTGACGGGGACTAGGGGAGACAACT
>NW_018471101.1:0-690 GCF_002113885.1 Mizuhopecten yessoensis
GCCTGAGCCACCCTGTATACCGATAGTGTGATCTGTTATTTGTAGTGTAGATGGTCGACACCTACCCCACCCGTTGCCTCGTTAGCCGTATCGCTAACGCGCAGTCATTACTACCGTGTGCAATCAAGCGTGAGCTTCAGACCACTCGGACAGTATTATACGTCCCTGGATAGGGTTACATAAATCCCTCCGATGGCACGGTGGGTTTCCCCCGTGAGTTTGCCTCCTCCACGAAAACGGCATTTGTTCCCTTAGCGACGTCGTCATAAAAGCTCTACATAGCTTATGTTTGACGTTGACAATATACACGGCGATAAATAAGATTATTTATTTGAGTATTATGGAACTACGTGTACATTATGTTGTGAAATCTCTGATCTCTTCGGTCAGAAAATGGTGGTAGATTCATAACAAAATCACTATATTTTCACATTTTAAATTTCTCTTAAATGTTTGCCCTTTGTTACATAATTTAATGCGGTATTTATAATTCAGTAATCTACGAAAATAGTTGGTATTGGGTGTTTCCCCCCGAATTTGCACGATTCGATTGTTATAGTTTAAAAGTTACATCAGAGACGTATATACTACTGGCTTCATATGTCTCTAGTTACACATAGTTTTACTCTTATAGTTTTACTGTTATTCTTACCGTCAGTAAATGTCTTAAAGTGACTTACTTCTGTACAT
>NW_018471102.1:0-690 GCF_002113885.1 Mizuhopecten yessoensis
CAACACACATAATCAGGAATCAATACACGTAATCAGCAACCAACATACGTAATCAGGAACTATCACACGTAATCAGGAACCAATACACGTAATCAGCAACCAACACGCATAATCAGCAACCAACACACATAATCAGAAACCAACACACATAATCAGGAACCAACACACGTTATCAGCAACCAACAAACGCGATCAGCAACCAACACACGTAATTAGCAACCAACACACGTAATCATCAATCAACACACGTAATTATCAACCAAAACACGTAATCATCAACTAACACACGTAATCAGCAACCAACACACGTAATCATCAATCAACACACGTAATTAGCAACCAAAACACGTAATCATCAACCAACAAACGCAATCAGCAACCAACAAACGCAATCAGCAACCAACACACATAATCAGGAACCAACACACGTTATCAGCAACCAACAAACGCGATCAGCAACCAACACACGTAATTAGCAACCAACCCAAGTAATCACCAACCAACACACGTAATCTCTAACCAACACACGTAATCACAAACCAACACACGTAATCACCAACCAACACACGTAATCACCAACCAACACACGTAATCANGCACACGTAATCATCAACCAACAAACACAATCAGCAACCAACACACATTATCAGGAACCAACACACGTAATCACCAACCAACACACGTAATCAC
>NW_018471103.1:0-690 GCF_002113885.1 Mizuhopecten yessoensis
ACTGGTAACTGTTTTCATGTTGAAATGAAGCGTTCACCAATTGTTTGTCTATAATCAACATTGTACTTTTTAATTTGATTTGATCCACATGCTGTGAATTGCTGCTGCTCCTCTTTGTCAATAACCATACTCCGGTCCAATATTGCATAAAGTTGTGTTGTAACATTTTGAAAATAAAGTATAGGCCTCATTGGGAAAAATTGTTACTTTATGCCAGCAATGCTTTAATTCTCTTCACCACTTCTGATTATTCCCTTGAAGGGTATATACCTGGGGCCTGTTCGTTTATGCGAAACAACCGGTTTGACCGTTTATAAATGTAACAGTTTCGGGTATAAATCCTGGCGGACCTGCAAATGTTTATGCAGGCCTTGCAAAGCTTTGTCAAGGCTCGCCTGAAAGCAGCATCAGATTGCTTAAGGTCTGACCTTATTTCATAAACGAACAACTGTGGTCCGACCGGTTTGACCGATTAAACGAAAACGGCCCTGGCTACACATTTAACGGTAATTCATAACAATTCTCTGCTCCACATTGATAAAGTCGTTGGTTCTCAACAACAATAACAAGTCTTTGTCACAACTCAAGAACAAAGCCCTGATCAATGAGAAAAAAATAAAACAAACAATTTTTAATCGAAATATATACATTAATTTTATTTTTTCAGCAGAAGGATAAATGCTTATATCC
>NW_018471104.1:0-690 GCF_002113885.1 Mizuhopecten yessoensis
CTATATATATCGTGGTCTGTCTTTATATATATCATATCCTGTTTTGATATATATCATGGCCTGTCATTATATATGTCATGGCCTGTTTTTATATATATATATATATATATCATGGCCTGTCTTTTTATATATCGTGGCCTGTCTTTATTTATATCATGACCTGTCTTTATATATATCATGTTTTGTCTTAAGATATAGAGTGGCCTGTCTTTATATATGTCGAGGCCTGTCTTTATATATAATATGGCCTGTCTTTATATATATCGAGGCATGTCTTTATATATCATGGCCTGTCTTTATATATATCGTGGCCTGTCTTTATATATATCATGACCTATCTTTATATATATGATGGCCTGTCTTTATATATATCTTGGCCTGTCTTTATATATATCATGGCCTGTCTTTAAATATAACATAGCCTGTGTTTATATATATCATTGCCTGTCTTTATATATATCGTGGCCTTTCTTTATATATATCGTGGCCTGTCCTTATATATATCGTGGTCTGTCNTGTCTTTATATATATCATGACCTATCTTTATATATATGATGGCCTGTCTTTATATATATCTTGGCCTGTCTTTATATATATCATGGCCTGTCTTTAAATATAACATAGCCTGTGTTTATATATATCATTGCCTGTCTTTATATATATCGTGGCCTTTCTTTATATATATCGTGG
>NW_018471105.1:0-690 GCF_002113885.1 Mizuhopecten yessoensis
TATAGTCATACACAATGTTATAGTGATACACATTGTTATAGTCATTCAAACTGTTATAGTCACACCCACTGTGATAGTCACACACACTGTTTTAGTCATACACATTGTTATAGTCACACACACTGTTATAGTCATACACAATGTTATAGTGATACACACTGTTATAGTCACAAACACTGTTAAAGTCACACACACTGTTATAGTCATACACATTGTTATAGTCATACACGCTGTTATAGTGATATACACTGTTATAGTCATACACACTGTTATAGTCATACACATTGTTTTAGACACACACACTGTTATAGTCACACACAATGTTATAGTGATACACACTGTTATAGTCACACACAATGTTAAAGTCACGCCCACTGTTAAAATCTCACACAGTGTTATAGTCAAACACATTGTTATAGTCATACACACTGTTATAGTCACACACACAATGTTATAGTCACACCCACTGTTATAGTCACACACACTGTTTTAGTCATAGACATTGTTATAGTCACACACACTGTTATAGTCATACACAATGTCACAAGAGATTATACTGTTATAGTCACACACAATGTTAAAGTCACACCCACTGTTAAAATCTCACACAGTGTTATAGTCAAACACATTGTTATAGTCATACACACTGTTATAGTCACACACACAATGTTATAGTCACACCCACTGTTA
>NW_018471106.1:0-690 GCF_002113885.1 Mizuhopecten yessoensis
ACGAAGTCTGCCTCCCGCCAAGTGATGAAGACGAGCTAATCGCTGAGGTTCTATGGTTGACGTTTATAGTGAGAGTTGCGCCATAGACGGGCCCTCCAAATATTGATAACGGGACATGGGGAGAACGAAATATTTTCCGACACTGTTACAGATCTTGTTTGGGTTTCACAGAGACATATATATTACGTCTCGGGGTTTCACGACCTGGATACGCGACGGTATGGCGTCGAAACGATATCGAGCGTCTGCATCAATTTTGCCTGAAACTAGCAATCAAATCTTTCAGCATCATCTTCTTTTAATATTGCCTTAATTACCCACTTTTCCCATCGGATAACCTCACAAAGGTCACCAACATTTGCCGGATGTTGACAGCAGACGACGTAAAAAAAACAGCACGCGGCAAAAAGCGCGTGAAAAAAGTCGTCCGGTCAAGGTTCATCTTCTCGACCATTCAAAACTATTGGAGGTCATATACCTCGTGTGGTGTAAAACTTATATTTATTCAACAGTCTGCATCTATATACAATGATCTGGCATCCCAGGACAGGCGGCTGCTCTATTCGCTGAACAAGTATATAGACTGTCTATACGATAAATACATGCTGAATAATAGTTTAGAATTTTTAAGTGTTGTTGAATATAATGATAGCAGACTGTTCGTGACATAACAATCTCTGATAGCAGACT
>NW_018471107.1:0-690 GCF_002113885.1 Mizuhopecten yessoensis
ATACACACGACAAATAATACACAACATTGTCAATACTTACGACAATTTATACACAAGATTGTCAATACACACGACAAATAATACACAATAGTGTCAACACACCACGACAAGTAATGCACAACAGTGTCAACCCACCACGACAAGTAATGAACAACAGTGTCAACACAGAACGACAAAATATACACTACAGTGTCAACACACAAGGACAAATAATGCACAACATTGTCAATACTCACGACATATAATACACAACATTGTTAATACACACGACAAATTATACACAACATTGTCAACACACAACGACAAAATATACAATACGGTGTCAACACAGAACGACAAAATATACACTTCAGGGTCAACACACAAGGTCAAATAATGCACAACTTTGTCAACACACAACGACAAATAATACACAACATTGTCAACACACAACGACAAATAGTAAACAACAGCGTCAACACACAATGACAAAATATAAATATACACAACAGTGTCAGCACACAACGTCAAAATATACACAACAGTGTCAACACACAACGACAAAATATACACAACAGTGTCAACACTGGCTAACAAATAATACAAAACATTGTCAATACACCACGACAAATAATACAAAACATTATCAACACACCACGACAAATAATACACAACATTGTCTACACACCAAGACAAAATATACACAACAGT
>NW_018471108.1:0-690 GCF_002113885.1 Mizuhopecten yessoensis
CTAGATAAGTGACTAAAGCCCTTATTACAGATATTGCACGTGTAATGCATATCTTTCATATCTTTCATATACGTATGAACATATTTCTTTAAGTGATCTTATATATTTGATAAGGTTCCTCTCATGTATGTGTCCTGATATGTGTTCGTAGGTAAGATGATGGACTAAATTCCTTACTACAGATATCACACTTTCTCTCCTTCATGAACTGGTATGTATGCGCAACCGACTATATTCTTTAAAACACACATCACTTCACAAAGAGTTATGTCTTGTTTTTGTCATCAAAGCCAGGACTTTGCTTTGTTTAATCAGAAAATATCCTTACACACTGGATCACTTTTTAGAGGTTATTTTTTTCATTCCTATTTTGGTTTGTATATCTTCTCTGCTATTGAATTGTGTCTTTTTCTTAGCTCCTATACATATTTCCCCCTTAACCATCAATCATGTCAGAGATCGAAGACCTGCTACCTGCCTCATCTGAAAGGTGAGGAAAAGGAAAATTAGATGAGAAATTATATGAAGAGTGCTAATTTCTCTTTCTTTAGCATCCACCGTTATTCACGTTAATTTTACAGTTTATTAGATGTCAAAGCCATAAAACGCCATTTTAATATCAACATAGGTCTGAATGTATGTTTACATTGAAATATTTGTGATAATACCGATGACGTCACAAAGACGTGA
>NW_018471109.1:0-690 GCF_002113885.1 Mizuhopecten yessoensis
ACCACAAGGCATCATCTAGATATCTCCACCCAATGGACATCATCTTACACATCACATGCCATCATCTAGATATCTCCACCCAAGGGGCATCATCTAACATGTCACAGGGCTTCATCTAGATATCTCAAACCAAGGGACATCATCTAACATGTCACAAGCATCATCTAGATATCTCAAGCCAAGGGACATCATCTAACATGTCACAGGGCATCATCTAGATATCTCCACCCAAGAGACATCATCTAACATGTCACATGGCATCATATAGATATCTCCACCTAATGGACATCATCTAAAACATCACATGCCATCATCTAGATATCTCCACCCAAGGGACATCATCTTACATGTCACCTGCGATCATCTAGATATCTCCACCAAAGGGACATCATCTAATATGTCACAGGGCATCATCTAGATATCTCCCCCAATGGACATCATCGAACACACAACAGGGCATCATCTAGATATCTCCACCCAATGGACATCAGGTAGAGGGAATCAGGGGACAGGTATAGAAAGTGAGAGGGAGGGGGAAATCAGGGACAGGAATCACATCACAGGCCATCATCTAGATATCTCCAACCAAGGGACATCATCTAACATGTCACAGGGCATCATCCAGATATCTCCACCCAAGGAACATCATATAACACACCACAGGGCATCATCTAGATATCTCCACCCAAG
>NW_018471110.1:0-690 GCF_002113885.1 Mizuhopecten yessoensis
AGGAATAGAACAGTAGGTTGCTGATGTGGGAGGAAACTGGAGTACTCAGAAAAAGCAGAGTACCCCGAGAAAACCAGAGTACCCAGAGAAAACCAGAGTACCCAGAAAAAGCAGAGTACCCTGAGAAAACCGGAGTACCCCGAGAAAAACAGAGTAACCATATAACATATATAACTAGTGTTTGATCGGAAACTATGAAGCATGTCTATGAATGAATAATTTGTGTAGACAATCATATATAGGAAGTACTGTCACTGTTAAAGCAGTGTTTAAAAGGAAACCCTATTTCCTTTCCAAGTTTCTTTGATGACTACATCTTCCCAGTGTATGTAGAATGTACCTTCTATATACGATTGTCTGTCCTTAGCTGTCAACAACAATCACAATGATGGCTATGGTAGAGTATTTTTTATTCCATCAAGTAGATAACCTCCTTTAAAATCACCATTGTTTTCTAGTTAAAGAGCTTTTAAAAAAAATCTTGATTGGAACATAGATACTTACATCTTCGTCCACTGAAAAGTTGAGCTCTCCATCATCAAACAGTCGAAAGAACCGTCTCTGCCATCGCTACAATGATGTAATAGCATTGTATAAGTATGTAGTCAAAACTAGAGGCTGATGGATAATACACTATCATAAGAAAGATATTACAGTTTTACTTTGACATCAGACAGGTATTACAGTTTT
>NW_018471111.1:0-690 GCF_002113885.1 Mizuhopecten yessoensis
ATATTTTAGTGTTAATCAGTCAATCTCTTATAAAAAACAACTATTTCGCTCCAGGTGAACTGTAAGTGTGACTGCAGCGCCCTCTGTACTGATGTTAAATAATTTCATGAACCCATATTTCCTTTTATGGCATCCATATTGGAGCTGGGACATAAAGATCTCACTGCATCATATGGAATTTTTGTCCTTTTCGGACTCTTAAAGTACTGAGTGTCAGCTCAAAGAAACATCCATGTTTGATTATTCCGAAACACACATTTGGAAAAACACTAATAGGGTTTATAATATTTTTTATAAATTAAATTACAATAAATGTTTGGAAAATAGTTTAGTTGAGCAACAACCATAGCCAGCGATAACACGTTGTCCAAAGTGTCTGCTACTAGAAGGTGTTCCAGACAACTCTAGAACTGTTTTGTTTTCAGAATTGATTTATACCTCATTTATGCTTCCACCGAGCAAAATAAAGGAAACCTTTTAAGGGAAACCAATACAAATAATTATTACTAGGTGCATTTATAATTACATTTTCGTACAATTTTAACAGTTATGAGCTGTATATAAACGAGAATTGTATAACAGTGCATTTCCATGGCATTACAATCTTAAGAAAATAGATGGTTCTCATTATATTTATAATTAAATTTGCAAAAATGCTGAAAACGTGATATTTAAAGGAATATATTCTGT
>NW_018471112.1:0-690 GCF_002113885.1 Mizuhopecten yessoensis
TTTTTTTCAAGACATATCGCAACTTGACGTGTCACTGCTGCATTATTGGTTACGCTGACAACGGAATGTCCGTGTCGTAAATTCTTTGAAAATCTTAACATTTCAATTGTTCGTAATTGCAACAATAGCACGAGACACTGGTTCTCCCCGGAGGCTTACATCTAAATGTCAATGTTCACAAATAGCCAGCAAAAAAAGAAACTTTACTAGGCAAAATTGTAAATGAAGGATTCAATTATGATCTTTGTTGCTTACTTAGATAATAGTTTCATGTTCGCTCAAAAAAAAATAAAAAAATCAAGGCTTGTAGGGTTCGCCATTTCGTCGGGTTGTCGATCGCCTTGACAGGTTATTTGATGAACATTAATAACGCTGTGCAACAATAATATAAACGCGTGATTGCCCACCACAGGAGTATTGCAGGTGCGGTGGTGTAAAATATCACTGACGGTTTATCACGCGAAAAGCATGTTTCAATATAAATCTCGAGGAGAAACAGCAAAACAATTAAATCTCGTTAACCGACAATTCATTAAATTGAGCCCTGACGAATTACACCTCAAATGCTAAATGGAAATGATAATTCAGCATGTAGCGCTGTGGGTGCGTCATTTCCAGTTGGCTAGAACATTGACGATGAGTGCCAAGTGAATGCAGTTCAATACGAATACAAGTTTACTGGGTTTTTTT
>NW_018471113.1:0-690 GCF_002113885.1 Mizuhopecten yessoensis
TTCCAAATTGCTTTCCATCTATCTCCTTTTGTATTACATTTTAAGTTACCACAAGTTCCATAAACATCTATGTCAATACCATATGAACGTAACTTTTTGATGTATCCGTCTCTTTTTGATTTAGACCCGCAATGGCTGATAAAACCTACGATCGCATTCTTCTTAGATTTAATAAGGGTCTCGATAGCTTTGTCGTCATATCCCGACGATTTCGTGAATTGGCCATGAACTAACACGAAATCAGAATCTCGTCGATACGTCCATGTCCAGTTAAAGATATTACGATGACAATCTCCAAAATCACCGTAAGAAAACGGGGCTTCGTGTTCCATTATTATCCAAATCTGCCCTCTCTTCGTTTTTTCCCGACATTTGTTTGCATCAATTGCTCTGAAGATCACGGCATCAGCCTTATCGATGTATCCGTTTTTCTTGGACAAAACACAATTAGAAACAGGACAATTCTTGAAAACCTGAGACGTTTCCCATCTTGTTGGACCTACCCAATCATTTAACCAATGCACAGGCTTAAAGACAAAGATCGTTTGTGTTTCATTTATAAGAGCTTCACGTGGCAATCCACTTAGTTTCTGCTGTGAATTGCTAATTCCATTCATGAAATGATTGTCACTGGGTGTGACACCGTTAATTATGGTTTGTTTGACATCTTGTTTCTGCTGGAAGTTACTA
>NW_018471114.1:0-690 GCF_002113885.1 Mizuhopecten yessoensis
AAGTCTTGTACGAATATGATGTATCTTTCTACAAAAGTTGAATGTAATTATTCAGATACAATATGTACTGCACCTCTTAAATCATCATAAAAAACAAAATTAACATATTATTTTTACTCATGTTTTTAACTGAAAACGTTTGTATTAAAAATCATTTCCTAGAAATAAATTTTAATAGAACACTTTATAAACTGTATATAGTATAACTACTCGTGGTTCTTCATGTAGAGGATAAGCATGGATGCAATGTCATCGTCGTCATTCTCTTCAGCTAGAGAAAATGGTAACCGCCCTTCACTGTCTTTAGGATTCGGCCAGGCGCCTTTTTCTAAAAGTTTCTTGCATACTCCTTTAAATTTCCTTTTTACAGCAACATGCAATGGCGTCTCTTGCAACGTATTGTAAACAGATGGATCCGCGCCCCGGCTCATCAGTAAGCAACTGACCAAGACTTGTACCTATAACACAAATTCGAGAAATATTTGAAAACAAGTTTCAGAAATGGACATACATTTCGGAGGTTCCTCCTCCTATTTTTTCGTTGTCAAACTTCTGTGTAATAACATTGGCATTACAATAAGGTTTTACAGTACATTCCAATTCAAACATTGAATGTTTTGCAGACTTTGCGACGCTTTTTCATTCGTGAAAAACATAATGCTTTATAACATGACCTTTTCATGAGGAATT
>NW_018471115.1:0-690 GCF_002113885.1 Mizuhopecten yessoensis
CCCAGCCAATGATGCGCGTGTAATCTGGGTAGACATAGGAACCGTACTTCGGTGGCCGGTACGTGGCAAAACTAGTAAGGAGCAGCAGCTAAAACCCAATACAACAGAAGAACAATTCAGAGCTGCACAGTAAACATACTTGGGAATCACATTAAGATAACCAGATAGGATACCGAATACATCATGAGGATTCGATTAAGAAAAGAGCATGATGATTTATGTTTCACATAAACAAACAGAATACAGAGACGATCATATCAATCTGCTTTAATGAGACATTGAAGGTAAAGCATTTTCATTCGAGGAAAATGATTGGTTAATCTCATTTAAAAGCAAAGAAAGAAGTGAGTAAGGTTTACTTTGAGTCTCATGTAGTTATCAACTGTTTATATATTAGTTAACTCACAAAGAAAATCAACCATCAGATTGAGTTTTTATCTCTATTTACCAGGAGCATAACAGGTGATACATAAGCTGCTACCAAGCGGAACACGTGTGGCATTTTTCGTCCAATCATGTCTTTTAAATCATAGTCAACACGATCGCCGCCTGCAAAATATGCCAAATGTTACCACATTAAAAAAGTTTCGCATTTAATGTTTTGAAATCCTGACATAATAATCTACAAACGGTGAGAGATATACATGCAAATAACAGCTATAATGGGTTATATATATATATATATATATA
>NW_018471116.1:0-690 GCF_002113885.1 Mizuhopecten yessoensis
ATTGTTGTCGTGTTTAAATAAATGTTTTCACAAATTTGTGACTTTCCCGCCACGAATCACACGATCTTGATCCGAGTGGTCCTATCAAGGACGGCAGTAAAAATCCTGACTGTGTGACTGAGGCTTAAAGGTAAGCGGAAACACTATTAACGTGGTGTCAATTCGTTACGTTGTGTATTTTAATTTGTCTAAATCAGCGAACGTCAGGAAATAAACACTTCATCTCTTTACAAATATATTTGCATGTATAAGAAAATAAATAGTATGCGTACAGAACATTGAATGAGGTGTCGGCTTACTCACTGGAGTAGACACACCTGTTGTGTACCCAGATCACAACTCATAATCATTAGTGTCTAACTCGTAAAAGGGGCACGTGTCACACATACAACGTTTCCCAAGTGTACACGAGACCTTCCCCCCAGTGAACAGAGTCAATAAGGGTATCACCCTCTCAACTCAAAAAGGGCAGCGTTGTATCCCCACCTAACGGAGAAAGCGAGCAAAGTGAAGGTAGATTATTCCACAACTGAACATGAGGAGAAAGGTAGCGTAGTTTATGAATCCGAAAAACTGTCGTATGTATAGAGAAAGGTATAGCGTTGTAGAGGTATCCATCCCTAAAACTGAACAGAGAAAAGAAGATATAGCGTTGTAGAGGTATCCCATCCCCACTACTGAACAAAGAGA
>NW_018471117.1:0-690 GCF_002113885.1 Mizuhopecten yessoensis
ATCGCAATATATCGCAATATGGGTTTTGCTGTATCGTTACACCCCGTGAAACTGTATTGGAAGGGGGATGGGGGGATTTAGGATGTGTTAAATTTGGTGGACAAAAGGAAGGGAGAGGGATTTCGTCCGGGGGTGGTTATACTACAAATTGGGGGGAATTATTTGGACTCGGGGGGGGTTGGGGTAAAATAGGAACATTTGTATGGGCTTGCTAAGATTAGTGTTGGATACGTTATATAAGTGCTTAGGGTGGTTATCCTTAGAGTGCCGAAAGGAACTCGCTTTCGGTCCAACACCCTGTGGGAATATGGGGCTTACCGGGCTTATCTCAACCTGGCTCTGGCTTTCGAGATGAATGCCAGGGGCCAGGCTATGGTGGTCCGACGCATGCTCAGTACTAATGAAGGTCAGCTCGTTAATTGCTAGGATAACAACCATATCTTCAAACTATCCCTATACTTAGGCAAGTTAAAAATTACTTTAATAGGGTGTCCTTGATTAGAAGGTATTTGAGAGTGATAGGCAACAATTGTCAAAATCTGGGACTGAAACCGAAATTAATAGTCCCCGCTAGGGTTCCCCCAAGGATCACTAAAAACCATTGTATGAAATGACAGGTCAATGATTTTGATTATTGCGGGTATAACGTCCTCGAGGTTTGGTTTCAATTTGTTTAACGTCCTATAAACA
>NW_018471118.1:0-690 GCF_002113885.1 Mizuhopecten yessoensis
TTTATCCGGTAATGTGAAGGATTCTGGCCATTTTGACGTACCTTGAAGAACCCGGATGTAATTTCGATATGGCGGTTGGTACAATCCACTAAGGCCATGGAATAGACAAAATTATTCAAATGGTAGATATTGCACCATATGACAGCAAACTGTTTCAAATTAGAATTTATTGTTTCAGTAATAGATATATTTTGAAAACAAAAACAGCATTGTTCATTTACAAATATTTTGCGTATATTTTTCAGTTCGAGGCTGATAACTAGATACCATGAACGTTAAAATTGAACTACTGATTTCTGCAAGAAAACCAAGCCCCGTATTCGTAAAACCGTCATCAAACTCAGATTACGTACCCTAACTCGATTCATATTAATTGTTGTCATTACTTAATCGAAGGATGAGGCTTAATACTTTTCCTATGGTATGTATTGACTGTATCATTCAATCTCAGTAAGTTGTAAGAACGCTGATTTGAGCACGTAACTTGATTATGATCAAGGAAACGGTTTTATCAATGCGGGGGTCATGTCATGTCTCTATATTTGTCCAAACACAGTTATCACCAATTATTGCAGAATGGTTTTACGGTAAGTATACTATCTAGCACGTCTAAAAAATTGTGTATATAGTAAGTGTGTAATAAAAAATAGAGTGGAATACTGGCACATCTGATGTATACATTTCTTATAC
>NW_018471119.1:0-690 GCF_002113885.1 Mizuhopecten yessoensis
TTTCTAAATATAGATATATGTATTTATTTTCCACAGCTCTACACTATTAAATACAAACACTACATATTGTTTACCCTATCACTTGTTCATGTTCTAATTGCTGTTTTACTAACAAAGTTTGAGCTTAGGGTTAGGGTTATAAAACATAATGCGGCATAAAACAATTGTGTGCCAGTACAAGGGAAGGGATATATGTTTACACCAACTAACTATTGATGTTCCAAACAAACTGAACTTTAGTAGGGAACTTCTATACCTATAGAAAATGTATTGCATAGTAGTGAAAGATACACAAGTAAATTATGAAAAGTTTTAATCAGCTATGCTTACTGCACTGCTTATAACATACAATCGTATTTCTAAAAATTAAAATTGTTGCAAGTGCCCCTATGTTCATGTATCCAATATTCATGAAATGAATTGTTTAATAATTAGCTGGAGGATACAGTATCAATCCCACACCTGTGCACTTGTCTCATGTGAGAAACCTATCCCACCTTGGTGGCCCCAGTGACATGTTCCAGAACTACGTGTTTCGAATCCTGACTAGGAAGTGTCAGTCAGCAGAAGAATATCAACCTTCATTGCCTAATAAACAATTATCAAACTTTCCACAATGTTTTGCCTACTCTTTACTTTTAGAGTATACCATACTCATTCCTGGGTTAAATTTTATACTTATCTGTTGCA
>NW_018471120.1:0-690 GCF_002113885.1 Mizuhopecten yessoensis
CCCTGTTCCACTGTTTAACGTTCTATTAACAGCTAAGGTCATTTAATGACGTGTCTCCATGTGTATTGTGTAAGCGTGTATGTGTGCCAGATACAGGATATGTTGGTGAACTTGACTCCTTGTCAGATCCGCGCTATCTCGCTGAAATACCACACCGAAGGCACACAGCACATCATTGGATTTTTTTTCCAGTATGTCTTTAGCTTTTATGATAATGTCTGTCAGGGATTGGCTTCGGATTGATATACTAACGTTGTGAACGGTTGAGCTACCTGTCAACAGAGGTACGAAGTCCCAACCTTGCTGCATTTGAATCCACAACAAAATAAAATAAGTTACTGTATATAGGGAAATCAATATTGCAGCGCAACAGGGATCCTTGATCGCGGACAAGAAAGCGCAAAAAGAAAAGGCAAAGTGTAGCAGGTTATGCCATTGTCCCAATTGGTAATGATTTCTTCATTTACCGAGATGTGAATATTTATTTCTCAGTATATCTACTGTAAAAAAAAGTATCGTAATATAGAAAAATGACATTTTCCCAACGGATTGGTTTGGTTTAGTATTGTTTAACGCACTATCAACAGCTGTGGTCATTTTATGACGGCCTCCCATGTGTGCAAGGTGCATGCGTGTAGTGTATGCGTGTGTTTTGGAAGGGTGCGATATGTTCGTGTTTGTCTCCTTGTG
>NW_018471121.1:0-690 GCF_002113885.1 Mizuhopecten yessoensis
ATGCCATTGTAAGCATTTCCAAATGTTAAAAACGATGCATGCGAACGGTTAATCTTTTACGGGAAATATCAAAATGTCACTTTATACCCATGAACTGTAAATTGTATTTTTTTTTACTGAACATGTTTCACTCTTAATTATCACTATATTTGCACTTAAATATCAAATAGTCCAAGCAGATGTGTAGGCTGTAAACGATGTGCGTGCAAACTTATTATCAAGCTATCCTAGGGAACGGGTCCGGCCCCTATCATCTCCATACCGATAAACAAATGAAATGAACAAGCTCTGTGAAACTGTCAGATTTTTTTTTACGAGCAATATTTAAGTGTATAACTCATTCAATGTTTAGGTAAAACCGGATGAATGTTATTGATATGACAAAAAATGATTTTAGCATTAATTTACCACCAATAAAAATCGTTACCTACAGTAGTACCTTGGATTCCGAATACACAATAACGATTGTTGGCAGTCGTTATGAAATCTATGATTTATGATAATGGACAAAAACTCTTTTCAAAATGTACAATCATTATTTCGGACTACACACAATAAATAAAAATTACACGTAAATGTTACATATGAGGATATTGATATGCATGTAGCTGCTTATTTGCTTAATTGACAGCTACGTACCTGCCAGAGTCGGTAGCATTTGTGTCCAGGTTACTTGGTCTGTTATGTTGT
>NW_018471122.1:0-690 GCF_002113885.1 Mizuhopecten yessoensis
GGTGTGTTTCGGTAGAACATGGTCAGGTAAACTTTAGGGTGTGTTTAGGTAGAACATGGTCAGGTTAATCTTAGGGTGTGTTTAGGTAGAACATGGTCAGGTCAGTGTGTGGTTATTATGTGTTGGTTGGTGTTAACTGTATCATGATAAATGTTTCACTTTGTGGTGTTCTTCGTTCTACAATGTTGTGGTTGTTTCTCTAGTAGAATCCGTATCTTAACGTATTTGATTTTGATTTGAATATTGACAATATTCTAACTAAAACATGGTTGCAACTTACAATGAGGCAGCATGCCAGGTCGTATTGAGACTCCTAACTGTGGTACAGGAGAAATACTCTCACATGACGTTTGGCTATTCCGTACTTATAACATAGTAGTGAAGCATGGTGGTTGTAGTAATGTCACGTGATTTAAAAGACATGATTTCATGTAACCTGAGGAGAAATATCATTTATATAATATACATTAGCAAAAAAGAGCGAAATGTTTGTACATTCATGTTACGGGTATGCTGCCCTATTCTGTCCTCGGGATATAAGTAGAAGGTAAGGATTGATCCAAACGCACGGTACCTATATCCTCTCATATAACACATTGTATACGTGTGTATAAAAATGGCGTTTAATGTTGTTTTTGATATGTTATGTTAACTGATAGACTGTGTATCAATGTAATGTTAACTGATAGA
>NW_018471123.1:0-690 GCF_002113885.1 Mizuhopecten yessoensis
GCCATGGAAGGTTTCTGCAAAATTTCATTGAAATTGGTTCAGGTATTTTTGAGAAATCTCAGCTAGATGACCTAAAAATTGAACCTCAAAAAATGAAATGACATTAAAGTAAATGCATACAAGCATGAATATATTCCAAATATCTGATAAACATTTTGAATTAAGTAGGCTTTATGAAACTCTTCCCAAGTTTAGTTTTGAACTTGAGTCTTTTGTTGTTCAAATTTATGAACTTGTTTCATCAGGTTCATCTCCAAATTCATGGACAATAATTCAATATCTACAATTCAAATGCCTTTAAAACATATAATGCTGTGATGGCCAGAGATACCTCAGTATCAATATCACATACATGTACATATGTACACATTACACTTCTCAAAGTACACCTGTATTTTGTAAATGTTACCAGCATAAATGTTATCAACTGTTCTAGTAATAAAATACCACACAGTATTATATTACTTTTATTACTTATACAACAGAGTAAGTAAATTCTGTGACAAATGTAAACAATGTGCTGGTCATTTAACCAAGACCTTTAAATCACACAGTGACACTGAACAATGAAGTCTGATAACATTACATGTGTATACATGTGTGAGATTGATACATGTATCTTTGTTTACTAGACTGAGGTGTATGACAGGCGTAATTAAAGCTTAGGGTGCCTAATACCACTGCCAAAAA
>NW_018471124.1:0-691 GCF_002113885.1 Mizuhopecten yessoensis
GAAAGAACCTACTGACCACTGCCCTTAAATGTCTAAGGAAAGGACTTCTGACCACTGCCCTAACATGTCTAAGGAAAGGACATACTGACCACTGCCCTTACATGTCTAAGGAAAGAACCTACTGACCACTGCCCTTACAATGTCTAAGGATAGGACATACTGGCCACTGTCCATGCATGTCTAAGGAGATAACCTACTGTCCACTGCCCTTACATGTCTAAGGAAAAACTTACTGACCACTGTCCTTACAGGATCCCACATATTTTTCAAATTTACCATTTTTGGAAACAGTCAGGACCATAGGGTATGAAACCAAAATGGGAAGTGGCTGGCTCCAAGGCCTGGGCTGCTAGGTCAAGTCTTCTACTGGTACTGAAGATAGAGATTCCTGCAAAAAAAGACAGGAAAATTGAACCAGTTTCAAAATGTAAACTTGAATATCTTAATAAATGTTATACTTAGACTTATGGTTTTGAGTTTTTATTGAAGTACAGGTACTGTTCTACTCAGAAATATAAACAACAAACATTTTGTCTGAAGATCAGGGGAGATAACTCAATTTTAAGACCCATACCCCCTAAATTTTGGACTTTTTGTAAAAAATTGAAGACATCAGCAATTATTTAGAGAAAAGAGCCAAAAAACTGACACAAAAGTAAAGACTAATAACTGTACAAACAGTACAACACCA
>NW_018471125.1:0-691 GCF_002113885.1 Mizuhopecten yessoensis
CATCAACATTTCAACATGTCAAGAGCCAAGATACATCAACATGTCAACATATCCACAGCTAGGATACATCAACATGTCAACATGTCCACAGCTAGGATACATCAGCATTTCCACAGCTAAGATACATCAACATGTCCACAGCTAGGATACATCAACATGTCTACAGCTAGGATGCATCAACATTTCAACATGTCTAGAGCTAAGATACACCAACATGTCAACAGCTAGGATACATAAACATGTCAATATGTAAACAGCTAGGATACATCAACATTTCAACATGTCAAGAGCTAAGATACACCAACATGTCAACAGCTAGGATAGATAAACAATCCACCATGTCCACAGGTAGGATACGTCAGCATTTCAACATGTCCACAGCTAGGATACGTCAACATGTCAACATGTCCACAGCTAGGATACATAAACAATCCAACATGTCCACAGGTAGGATACGTCAGCATTTCCACATGTCCACAGCTAGGATACATCAACATGTCAATATGTCAACATGTCAACATGTCCACAGCTAGGATACATCAACATGTCAACGTGTTAACAGCTAGGATACATCAACATTTCAACGTGTCAACAGCTAGGATGCGTCAACAATTCAACATGTCAACAGCTAGGATACATCAACATATCCACAGCTAGGATACGTCAACATGTCCACAGCTAGGATACATCA
>NW_018471126.1:0-691 GCF_002113885.1 Mizuhopecten yessoensis
ACAACAGACAGGATTATATGAGGACAGGTGTCAAGGGAGACAACAACCAGGTTCATATGAGGACGGGTGCCTACGGAGACAACAGACAGGGCCATATGAGGACGGGTGCCCTAGGAGACAACGGACAGGATTATATGAGGACGGGTGCCTAGGGAGACACAACAGTCAGGGTCATATGAGGACGGGTTCCTAGGGAGACAACAGACAGGGTCATATGAGGACGGGTGCCTAGGGAGCCACAACAGTCAGGGTCATATGAGGACGGATGCCTTTGAAGACACAACAGACAGGATCACATTATATGGACGGGTGCCTAGGGAGACAAAACAGTCAGGGTCATATGAGGACGGATGCCTTTGAAGACACAACAGAACAGACAGGATTATATGAGGACGGGGGCCTAGGGAGACAACAGCCAGGATCATAGGAGGACTGGTGCCTAGGGAGACAACAGCCAGGATCATATGAGGACGGGGGCCTAGGGAGACACAACAGTCAGGGTCATATGAGGACGGATGCCTTTGAAGACACAACAGACAGGATCATATCAGGACGGGTACCTAGGGAGACAACAGACAGGATCATATGAGGAGGGGTACCTAGGAAGACAACAGACAGGATTATATATGGACGTGTGCCTAGGGAAACAACAGACAGGATATATATGAGGACGGGTGCCTAGGGAGACAAC
>NW_018471127.1:0-691 GCF_002113885.1 Mizuhopecten yessoensis
ACTATATCTACAATGTGTAGATATGGATATTGCTACAAACAAAAATAGTTTATATACAATATGTAGATATGCATATTGCTACAAACACTATATCTAAAATGAGCTGAAATGGATATTTCTACAAACACTATATCTACAATGTGTAGATATTGATATTGCTTCAAACACTTTATCTACAATGTGTAGATATGCATATTGCAACAAACACATCATCTGCAATGTGTAGATATGAATATTGCTACAAACAAAAACACTTTATCTACAATATGTAGATATGGATATTGCTAAAAACACCTTGTCTACAATATGAAGATATATATATTGCTACAAACACTTTATCTCCAATGTGGAGATACGGAAATTGAAAAAAACAAAAACACTATATCTAGAATGTGTACACATGGATAGTGCTACGAACGTTTTATCTACAATGTGAGAATATTGCAACAAACACTTTATCTACAATGTGTAGATATGGATATTGCTACAAACACTGCATCTGCAATGTGTAGATATCGATATTGCTACAAACAAAACTACTATAATTACAATGTTTGCCTCAAACACTATATCTAAAATGTCTAGATATGGATATTGTCACAAACACTATATCTACAATGTATTTATATAGATATTGTTACAAACTCTATATCTACAATGTATAAATATGGATATTGTTACAAACTCTATA
>NW_018471128.1:0-104 GCF_002113885.1 Mizuhopecten yessoensis
TTGGTTGGTTGTTGGTTGGTTGGTTGTTGATTGGTTGGTTGGTTGTTTGTTTGGTTGTTTGGTTGGTTGGTTGGTTGGTTGGTTGGTTGTTGGTTGGTTGGTTG
>NW_018471128.1:158-691 GCF_002113885.1 Mizuhopecten yessoensis
GTTAGTTGTTGATTGGTTGGTTGATTGGTTGTTGGTTGGTTGGTTGGTTGGTTGGTTGGTTGTTGGTTGGTTGTTTGGTTGGTTGGTTGTTTGTTGGTTGGTTGGTTGTTGGTTGGTTGGTTGTTGGTTGGTTGGTTGGTTGTTGGTTGGTTGGTTGTTGATTGGTTGGTTCGTTGGTTGGTTGTTTGGTTGGTTGGTTGTTGGTTGGTTGGTTGATTGGTTGGTTGGTTGGTTGTTGGTTGGTTGGTTGATTGGTTGTTGGTTGGTTGGTTGTTGATTGGTTGGTTGGTTGGTTGTTGGTTGGTTGGTTGTTGGTTGGTTGGTTGTTGGTTGATTGGTTGGTTGGTTGGTTGGTTGGTTGGTTGTTGGTTGGTTGTTTGGTTGGTTGGTTGTTTGTTGGTTGGTTGGTTGTTGGTTGGTTGGTTGTTGGTTGGTTGGTTGGTTGTTGGTTGGTTGGTTGTTGATTGGTTGGTTCGTTGGTTGGTTGTTTGGTTGGTTGGTTGTTGGTTGGTTGGTTGATTGGTTGGTTGGTT
>NW_018471129.1:0-691 GCF_002113885.1 Mizuhopecten yessoensis
CACTGGGGTACCAGGACCCCTGGGTTGACACTCACCAGTAACACTTGGGTAACAAGACCCCAGGATTGACACTCACCAGTAACACTGGGGTAACATGAACCATAGGATTGATACTCACCAGTAACACTGGGGTAACAAGACCCCTGGGTTGATACTCACCGGTAACACTGGGGTAACATGAACCATAGGATTGATACTCACCAGTAACACTGGGGTAACAAGACCCCAGGATTGACACTCACCGGTAACACTAGGGTTACATGAACCGTAGGATTGATACTCTGTGCTCTTGATGTATTTTTCTTCTGTACTTTCATCAAACACAGTCTTGGCAGTACTAAATAACCTCTTAGGGTTGAGGACCCACAGACTTTCAGGGCTGGAAGTAAATAAGCGTATAATGTGTTACTGTATATATATTAGGGCTGCAAGGATGACATGAGGATATGTATCATGATACATGTAGTAATAGTAGAAGCAAAGTGAAAACTTACATTGCAAATTTTTAATGGCAATATTACAACTGGAAATAGACTTGGTCCAAAATGGGCATGACTTAAAATGTTTCATACAATTCATATCTTTCGAAATTCATGCTGAGCTGGATCTGTAACTGGCCATGTTGGAATGGATATGAGTAGACTGAATTCAGAAACTTTACCTTTTATAGTTCCACAGAACACAAGGGAAC
>NW_018471130.1:0-691 GCF_002113885.1 Mizuhopecten yessoensis
ATTGGTCAGTCCGCTGCAGAATGACACCTCGCCAGTTCAGGTCACAAAGTATTTTACTTGTTACTTTTGTACAAGGAAATACAATGTTTCTAAACATATTAGCGTAGTATATTTGTTAAGGTGTGTTAGAATGGGGATAGTACGTTGTTTTTCGTGCCTATACTGGCGATTAGAACATGAAATTTGGTCTAAACTCTCGACCTATCGGTCTCGAGTTCAAACCCAAATTTCATGTTTTAATTAATCGCCAGTACAGCCACTCAAACCAACGTACTATCCCCTAATAATATCACTGACGATACGTTTGAATAATTTTAAATGTGTCGTATTTGAAAAGTTAATTACAATTTGAATGTTAGGTTATATATATAATTATATGCAAAAAAAACACCATGATGACAATTTAACGTTTCGAACGAGCGTACGTCCTTCTTCAGAATTTAACTTAACGTAACTTATATGAGCCGCCGGCTGAGATTTGGGTCCTTAACTTCTAGCCAATGAAAGGGAGAAAAACGGGAATTCCGACAGACGTCATATTTCTATTCTATTTCTGTTTCGCGCGAAAACGGAAATCTCACTTGCTTTACAAGAATGTACAATATAACTTCTATTTTTCCCAAAACATATACATATAATGTACCTGCTGAAACTAGAAGGCTATCTCTTAATTATTCAAATAATATTATAC
>NW_018471131.1:0-691 GCF_002113885.1 Mizuhopecten yessoensis
TGGGAGTCTGTGGTATGTTCATCAGTTTGTCTCCTTGTGATAGCGGAGGACTGATGCTGACTTTATATTGTCATTTCACTGGAGCATACTGCTGAAGACACATCTTATTTTACGATCTAACCTCGTTATCTCACCATCTTCAATAGCCAAGGGTTCATAATTTAAATTTGTACTATTCAACCTTGGCGGATTTAGCCTTGTGTTTAATTTCCCTCCCCTGCCACCTAGCAGAGACACTTTACTAGAAAAACTTAAAACTTTCAAGTTTATTTCAGCACTGGTCGCCTATGTATTTCCCTTGGTTGTCTTTATAGTTAGAATATGGCCAATTATCTCTACCAACTGATCAAATACAGAAAATGTTTCTTTAAGTATTGTCCTCCTTTGTTTTTTGACATAAATCATGACATAGTCGACAAGGCAACTTGGTACTGGGCGCCGCCATTATTATTTACATGCACAGGGACTTGGTATTAATGTCTAACCCTCAGTTCACATATGTGTATTATATAATGTATGATATAAACAAAAAATGTGGACCAAAGGAAGGTAATTCGTGCCAAGTCCCTGTGCCAGGTTCAGTAATTTGAAAGCTTAGAGAACAAGGCTAAATCCGCGAAGGTGGAATACATGAATATGTGAATTGCAAAATGAACGCTTGGCTAGCAAAGAGGAGATGTTACAGGCTGGA
>NW_018471132.1:0-691 GCF_002113885.1 Mizuhopecten yessoensis
TTACGAATTTGACCCAGATTTTGTCCATTTCACCAGTTTTCGCCCCAGAATCTTCTTGTATATTAGAAGTTAAGGAAGTCACTCGGAATTCTCTAGACTTTTCCATCCTTTGTCATAAGAAGGACAATCTATTTCCTGTTTCCGTTTCTCACCAACAGGTAAGTTGTGTGTTGTTTATATAGGTACTTTAAGAACTGTTTTTACAAATGTTTTTATGTTGAATGGTTCGCACCTATCAGTCAAGCAGCAGGCTATGTAATAGTACGATAGTCAATAAAAACCAGAAAGACATAATGATTGAAAATGGCCGTTTTTATTAAAACGACATAACATAAAAATACATGTACGACATAACATAAAATACATGTTACAATACATGTATTGAACACCCTCCTGAGAAGGTGTTCCATAGACTGCATTTCATAATCAAATGCAATGCCATTCTGCTAATGACTATAGTAGGTGAGGGGACAAGAAAACGCCCAAACCTTGAATAACTGTTAAACATACCATGAGTATTATGACATCATATAAAATTAGAGGTGTAAGGGGACGGTGGCGGGAAGAAATCAATGTTTAAAATAGCGCCCTATCTTTCTGCCCGTGAAGAAATTTTCCAAGTGACGCTAAGCTGGACCACGTGATTATATATTCATACGCATGTGCGTCCTGTTCGCCTTGCTCACTAGGA
>NW_018471133.1:0-691 GCF_002113885.1 Mizuhopecten yessoensis
GCAACAACTGAATGATAAGACAATGCTTCGTTAATAATCTGCAGAGAGCAAAACGTAATTTGAATTTGTTAATCGATATATTACAACAATAACTTTTTAACATTCCGGTGTGATCTTTGCTTTATTTTTAATTTATAAAATGATGTATATTAAAGATGATTATGTAACGTAAACGATGTTCCTGATAAGAATTGGCAAGGAAAAGCAAAGATGCATGCGGCCCTACATTACCACAATGCGTAACTGTCATCTTAACGGTTTTTCTTTATAACAGAAATCATGATTTTATCTATCACATTTATAATCCACATTTGCCATAACTAGAGTTAAATGTAAGATTCATGTATAATAAGTTCCCCTTACGGCCCGCTTTATCTAATCCATATCACCCTACTGTGGTAAATGGAATAGTTAGGTGTTTAATGGTTACATATAAGGATCACTGTGATTTTTTGTTTACTTTCTATTGTATTCCTGTCCGTAGTCTTAGTATATATATCCCTCTGGGGTCAATAGATGGGCTGCATGCAGGGAAACATCTGTACAGATGAGTTGATTTACTTACTGGACGGGTGATACAACCAGATTGTAGACTTATTATCAGCAGTAGCTAATTCGATATAGGCTGGTTTTGGCTAAACCTCATTCCACATTTGAGGTAAGTAATTCTTATTATATATTTACTATGAAA
>NW_018471134.1:0-691 GCF_002113885.1 Mizuhopecten yessoensis
TAGAGGTAGGTCTCAATCAGATGGTGAGGACCGTGTCCACCAATAACCGTTAACCTGACAGAAGTAGGTCTCAATCCGATGGGGGAGGACCGTGTCCACCAATAGCCGTTAACCTGACAGAGGTAGGTCTCATTCAGATGGGGAGGACCGTGTCCACCAATAGCCGTTAACCTGGTAGAGGTAGGTCTCAATAAGATGGGGAGGACCGTGTCCACAATAGCCGTTAACCTGACAGAGGTAGGTCTCAATCAGATGAGGGGGGACCGTGTCCACCAATAACCGTTAACCTGGGAGAGGTAGGTCTCAATCAGATGGGGAGGACCGTGTCCACCTATAGCCGTTAACCTGACAGAGGTAGGTCTCAATCAGATGGGGGAGGACCGTGTCCAACAATAGCCGTTAACCTGACAGAGGTAGGTCTCATTCAGATGGAAAGGACCGTGTCCACCAATAGCCGTTAACCTGGTAGAGGTAGGTCTCAATCAGATGGGGAGGACCGTGTCCACCAATAGCCGTTAACCTGACAGAGGTAGGTCTCAATCAGATGGGGAGGACCTTGTCCACCTATAGCCGTTAACCTGACAGAGGTACGTCTCAATCAGATGGGGGAGGACCGTGTCCACCTATAGCCGTTAACCTGACAGAAGTAGGTCTCAATCAGATGGGGAGGACCGTGTCCACCAATAGCCGT
>NW_018471135.1:0-691 GCF_002113885.1 Mizuhopecten yessoensis
TAAACATTGTAATAGAACTGATCAGGAATGACCTTGATACATACACTGTAATAGAACTGATAGGGAACGACCTTGATACATGAATTGTAATAGAACTGATCAGGAATGACCTTGATACTTACATTGTAATAGAACTTATCAGGAATGACCTTGATACATACATTGTAATAGAACTGATCAGGAATGACCTTGATAATTACATTGTAATAGAACTGATCAGGAATGACCTTGATAAATACACTGTAATAGAACTGATAGGGAATGACCTTGATACATGAATTGTAATAGAACTGACCGGGAATGACCTTGATACAAACATTGTAATAGAACTGATCAGGAATGACCTTGATACATACAATGTAATAGAACTGATAGGGAACGACCTTGATACATGAATTGTAATAGAACTGATCGGGAATGACCTTGATACAAACATTGTAATAGAACTGACCGGGAATGACCTTGATACATACAATGTAATAGAACTGATCGGGAATGACCTTGATACTTACATTGTAATAGAACTGATCAGGAATGACCTTGATACTTACATTGTAATAGAACCGATCAGGAATGACCTTGATACATACATTGTAATAAAACTGATCAGGAATGACCTTGATACAAACATTGTAATAGAACTGAACAGGAATGACCTTGATACATACATTGTAATATAACTGATCGGGAA
>NW_018471136.1:0-691 GCF_002113885.1 Mizuhopecten yessoensis
GCTAATCTCTTTATGTTAGAGCAATGTGCATAGACATCACGTACCATAGTTGTTTTGAAACGACCTTAATAGAAACGTGCGTTTCAATGTGATCATAACGTCGTTTGTACGCGTAGATATAGTGTAACAAAAAAAAAACACGTAACGGGTACAATTCTTGGATCTTGTCAACCATGAAAGGAAATAAAGAATTTCCACACGAATCCGACTGTGTATGTTACAAATACAATTAACACAGGAAAGTTCCTGATGTATTTGTTTTAAAAGCTGTCAGGTCACCGATCAACTCTAACCGACAATCGACAATTCTTACATTACACATAACCCCGTTCTTACAATGCTCCGGAGATGAAATGTCAACAGTTTGTTTTTGAGCATGTTTACTTGTAGACGTATATAGGTGTACATGAGGTTCTCAACGTGCCATATTCCGTAATATAACCCTTTTCAAACCGGAAGGGGGATATATCACCTCATCTTCCGTTAACAGTTTACAGACGCTATTGAACGGGAAATGAATGATTGTAAATGCAGAGGAAAAATTGATGGTTTCAATTTTGGATGTTACACGAATAAATGTTGTGGAGATATAAGAAAACTGTATATGTACCCCTCTGCATGTGTATCTTCTATCTACTTTCTGTTCCAGGCGGTGTGTCCTTAACTACTCGTCCTCATATGAACAACCAAA
>NW_018471137.1:0-691 GCF_002113885.1 Mizuhopecten yessoensis
TGTACACACATTCTAATTCGTTGTCATACACTAAAGGTAAAAAAAATCACATCTGCAAGTTTCTTCAATATACCTTAATATCGGCCGGCATAGCAACATGCTCACTAACTGCTGAATTACATGTAATTATATAAAGTAATAGATAATTATTTAAGCTTTCCATAAAGTTATAACATGTGGTTCTAGGTGATCGTAATAGTTTTATATGGTCGTTTGAATATGAAGTAATTCGATGCATTTTTCCATGACGTTTCCGGAGTAAACGTAATTGGGTCTACGCATAAATTGTTGACGTCATAGTATAACGACGTCACGATAGGACATTTCAAAACCACGCTGAAATCTTGGCCTGACAAAAGATCAGGGTTTTCACTGTGGCAGCGAAAGGATAGTAACGTGCACGAATCTTCGTTCAAAAAGTATCATACTATGACGTCACAGACACGTCATACTCCATCGGCCTTCATCGGTTATTTCTGGAAGGATGAAAAAGCTTCAGAACTTTTTTTCTATTTTGGTTTTTGTCACATGCACATAAAGTTAAAACGTGGATATTTTCCGAAGATCCTTTTTATCATCAATCAGATTCTGTTAATATTTCTGCCGGGAGAACCAATGCCAGGTCTACGTCAGTACGTGTACATGAATTTCTTCATTGTCTAACATTTCATCAGCTTTGGAAAACCAGTTG
>NW_018471138.1:0-691 GCF_002113885.1 Mizuhopecten yessoensis
TCGTCCGCCGTAGGGTCCTAAAGGATTGCATTGATGTATGCATATAGATGGACGAAAACTATCTTTACAATCTTGTAAACCGAGAGGCTTATAGGGGTGGTCAGACGCAAGTCTGAAAGACATATGAAATATCGAATCAAAGTGGAGGAGGAAATAAGGACGATCATCAAAACCGGATACGGTGGTAAGGCGTGGATCTACTGGTATTGACTGACTGCTTTTAGTACTGACATAAACACCGAGGTAATGTATCTACCCACAGCGATAATAGAGACAGTGTTAGGGAGCGTCAAATCACTCCAGATGCCTATAACACCACCTGGAGGTAAAGATAGCCAAGGATAAGCTGGTAATGACAATCAGAGACGTTGATGATGACAATGTGCGTCGCGTATTAATCTAAACCAGGACAAGAAGGAAATGGTCAGTAAGTGAGATTAAAAACAAACAGAAACCTGGACATTAAGTGAGGCTTGAGAACAGATAAAAATATAGGGAAAGCTGTAACGTGGTCAGCAGTCTAGGCTGCTTAATCAGGATGTAACAAAGCGATATACAGATATACCAACAGGGACAAGTAACATCAAATACCAAACAAGATGGAGGGAAGGTCTAAGCTACGATAGGAAGTGTAAAGGTCTCAGAAACGATAGGGAGTGTAAAGGTCTAAGATACGATAGGGAGTGTAAAG
>NW_018471139.1:0-691 GCF_002113885.1 Mizuhopecten yessoensis
TACCCCCCTTTATGCTAGGACAGTTGGACAAAGCCCTACAGACAGACATTGGTGCTGTGGACAAGCTCCACCCCTCTCTGTTCCCAGTGTTAACCCTACTCTCACACCTGGGGCCCACAGAAACAGTCAAACAACAGCACAGGTATAGTGATCACTGAAACTAAGTTTACTCCTGCTTGGTCTCAAATAGGGTCCAACAAAACTGTCAATCAGGAATAACAAAACTGTCTTCAACTTTACTTTTCCTCAACAGCTTGTTGAAAATATGCAAAAAAGATGGGGGAATCAAGTGAAATTGTTTACGGGGAGTACCAGATGTTTGACCAAAAGGAAGGGGGCCTTCAAAATATGTGTACAGATTGTGGTAAAGGATAGATTCCTTCATCTACATGGATTTAAATTTTGAGATATCTTTTAAAAAATATAGGATTCGTTTTGTATTATTTAAGATGAAAAGTTGACCGCAAAGCCTGAAATGAATTTTTGCTTTCTCTAGCCTTATCACCGAGTTCCAGAGTCGAATCGGGTTCCTGTTAGCAAGTCCAGTGTACTACCTCCGCCATTTAACAGCAAGTGCATTTGTTGCTATGGTCACTGTACAGTCTGTGGGGGACTCTCTGATGGGACTTCTGAAAGATATTCCACAGACTCCATGTCCCAGTCACAAGTACAACAGGTTGCATGGAATTCT
>NW_018471140.1:0-691 GCF_002113885.1 Mizuhopecten yessoensis
AATTATAAAAACATAAACTTTATTTATTTTACAACAATTATCAAACAATAAACACTGAATTGGGTGTAAATTGAAATTATATGTAAAATATTTATACATATACTAATATGACGGCTGCTGATGGTAAAAATCTAGGCGAGAATAAGATATATACCCTAGTATTCTTGTATTGACTTGTAACTCTCTAGCGTGATGCAGTGTATTTATTTGGCCTTTTTCTATATATGTGATTAAATCAACCTATATATGTTAATAAAATGTATCGTTCAATAAGTTTTGTTTTGTTTACTGCCAATATACATCAGTGTTACATCTTACTCATGATAATTATGATCTTGGAATATATTACGTGATTGCAATACACGCTTTGTTTACCAAGGACCCTTACTACAATAACCATCATGTTGATAGTATGGGTATATTCCTTGGATACATTTTTCTTTATTTTTCTTTGACTGGCTTTTGCATTCTGTTTGTGCATCGTTCTGTCAGTCTATCTGTTGTTCTGTGTCTAAATAATGGGGGTTACAAAGTCAATGGCAGTTCATGTAAAATCAGCGGATATTCAATTATATTGCCTTCCGGTGGTCAAGCAAATATGGTTGACGTGTAGTGGCAGCGGAAATAAAGCTATTCTTCGTGGATAAATGGACTGTGTGGGATTGCAAAATCATTCAAAAATGACAGATAA
>NW_018471141.1:0-691 GCF_002113885.1 Mizuhopecten yessoensis
CGTAACAGATGGTGTACTGAGACGGCAGTGTAACATTGATACAAGCTTGTTAACAACATCTAAATCCTAAACATTTCATAAGTCTTTTATTCCCACATTAAACCTTCAATCATGTCCTCCTGAAACTTCAATTTTGAGACTATAAAATGGCATCTAAGTTTTGACTTGTTATACAGTTCTTGAGATTGATTATTGATTTTGTCTCCAAGCTGCAATCTGCATGTATCTTCTGACAGCATCTCACCACCTAGCATACTGTAGTTAGCAATGTTTTCAGGAGTAAAGGAAATCAAAAGTGGGAGGTTTAATCTGCATTCTTAGTTAGAAACACACTAATAACAGGCAACCCTCAAGTGCTGTGTATGTATTGTTTTAGCAATCAGTTAACATAATCAAAGCAGATATTGAAATTGTATGTGTAAATGTGATCATTTTTGTTTCAATAATACTGGCATGTACTTTTATGCCATTTATATTTTTAGCATGCTATCATCAGAGGGTGGGCTATTCAAATCACCCTTAGTCTGTGATCTGTCATCCATCTGTCCATCCGTCATTCTGTCTGGCCTTCCATCAACAATTCTTGTTAGTGCTATTTCTCAGGAATCTTTCTTAAATTTCACATGTGAAATTTCAATGGTCCTTAGTTATTCCTATTGGATGTTGGGACTGATCAGAAAGCCAAGATGGC
>NW_018471142.1:0-691 GCF_002113885.1 Mizuhopecten yessoensis
TTTTTTTTAAAGTATGTCACAGTAACGTATTAGGTGAAACAGCAGTTCTAAGCTCATTTCTGAACCGAATGACAGTTTTTAGTAATATAGATCAAATTTTCAAAAGTAGGTCAAATTTACTGTATTAAGGTTAACATCAGTATGTGCATATTTCTGAATCCAAATATAATTTTTATTATTGTATTTCAAACATTGAGAAGTAAGTCACTTCACGATGGACGCAAGGTACGACTTAATTAAGATCGTTTTGGAACTTCGGACAAGGAAGGGTCCGTTTTTAACGGCCTACACGTTGAAAAGTGTCCCCTTATGGGATCCATTTTCAACGGGGTCCCTTTTCAACGTTACACCGGCTTTCTGGCCATTCAAATCACTGTTTTTGTCTGTGCAAATCCCTTGATATCCCACCCTCCTGCCCCTATATGTAACCTGTATAAGACAACCCCATTCTGATTGGCTTAATCTATAACAAACGCGCGTTTAGCTCGGAACCCCTTCCAGCGACTCACCCTAATCTGGTCGTCTCAAAAGTAAACACCCATTTGAACAAATAGACTGCACCAGTGATAGCCGCTATAAACGCCGATAGAATAGCCGTACCGTACGTACCTTTAGTTACACTAGGATGGCAATAAAGGGATATACAAGGGTAACTGTAAAATAAACACTTACGCTTACAACTGGTTTTCCA
>NW_018471143.1:0-691 GCF_002113885.1 Mizuhopecten yessoensis
CGTATACGTGTGGCGTGAGTGTAAAAATAAAACTTGAAACTTGGTCACACGACCATGTAAGACCTGTCTGCGACCTCTTACGATTATGAATCGCAGGTAAGAAGTTTTGAACATGACCATCGACCTGCAACTGATTTTGATCGTTTGGACACCAACGACCTTTGCGACTAGGCGCACGAACTTTCTACGATTTGCTCGCGAATTAAACGTTTTTCAGTCGCAGCTAGGTCGTATCCTGGTCGCAGGCCCGGTATGACTGGGGCGTAACACGATACATAAGTAACCATCCACTGTACTATCAAAGTTAACTCTTAGATATTGGCTCTGATGTTAACCCAACGATGACGTCACTAGCTCACACATGATTGTACTGGCTTAACTCTTTCACTCCTACATATTAAAACTGGACTTGCCCAGTCTTTGATTCGGTAAGGTTCAAATTCATGCGTTAATGGGTTAAAAGACAAATGCTATTTAAGTTCACACTGTGATGCTAGGTCACAAGGCAATAGTACTCTAGCACGGAATTGTACAATTATTGTTGATAAAATGATAAATGTGTATGTTCGATAAGATCCCTGCGTTTGTTGTCCTCGTCACATTGTGCTAAGAATGTAGTCACGGACAATATGTTTTCATTTTTTTCATTTTAGAATATGCATGCGAATTGTGGGATGGATGCTCTAGTTTC
>NW_018471144.1:0-691 GCF_002113885.1 Mizuhopecten yessoensis
CATCACCAGTGTTCTCAAGTCTGACCATGCTCCTCTTGGCATATTGCATGACTATTTTTATCGACCGGAATTCCAACAGTAAGGCTCACCCCATATACACATGTTGATCTGGATACCGGATGCACCAAAATACAAAGTGGACTCTGAAAAGGCAATAACTGAATTTGTTGACAAGTATACATCTTGCCGTGCAAATGCACAAGATCTACTATCATCACATATTGATATACAAACGCATAAACACTCAAAAACTCGAGGAAAAAAAGGAAAAACTGTGTGTAGATTTGGGTTTCCATTACATGCAATGTCCAGAACAATGGTTTTAGAACCTTTAGATGAGGATCATGAAACACCCAAAAAGAAATATATAGAACTGCAGATTTTGTTTTACAGACATGCAAAATGCGGATAACATGACTTTTAAACATTTCCTTGAAAATGTTGCATATATGTCCGAAGAAGAATACATCATGTGGATTAGATCTTCTCTCACATCTCAAAAGTGTTCCTTGCACGACAGCCTTCTGAAGGACGAATCAATCCATACATGACATCTTTATTAGAAGCATGGGATGCAAATCATGATGTTCAATTTGTACTTGATCCATACGCATGCGCTGTGTATAATGTAGCTTATATCAGCAAGTCCCAAATAAGAATGTGTATACTCCTTGATGAAGCTTGTAAAGAA
>NW_018471145.1:0-691 GCF_002113885.1 Mizuhopecten yessoensis
TATCTGTCTATAACGAATATCTGTATATCGGCTGTCTGTATACCGTGTATCTGCTTATTTTTTATCTGTATATTCGTTTTGTTGTTAATGTATATGAAGCTGATATTAAAGGAGACGTGTTATGAGTATATTTAACTTCCAGAAAGTTAGGTGTGTATATCGGATTCTATCAACGTGATAAAACTGATATTTTTCACACTGCGTCAGATATAAAAAAAAAAGGGTTTTAATTGACAAATCAGAACGGTACTTTCTATTAATTGCATTTCTTCTGTTCAGATGCAGATGAAGCGACGTAGAATCAGTTAGTGGATGTTTAAATAAGCATTTATATTTACTACGTACACAAAACATAGTTACTAGACTAAAAATTGATAATATTTTGAACGCAGATTTGTCCGAGTAAATAGCAGAAAATAGTAGTAGCCTTTTCAAATTGGCACGCAGCCTTGTTTTCAAACGTAACGTCATTATAATATATTACCAAATAATACATATATATGAATGAAGACGCAGTAACATTTTCGTAGTTTAAGGTACATGTTCTTGAAATTGTAATTAATACAAAATATCGATATTTTTCACAAGTGTGGACTTAAGTTGCAATATGTTCGTGAAAAAATATGATATTAAAACCCTCCGTGAAACGCATATAGGTATTGTTTACGCACCGCGTCTTATTTTTGCAAAT
>NW_018471146.1:0-691 GCF_002113885.1 Mizuhopecten yessoensis
TTTTTTTTAAAGAACAGATTTGAGTGTGTTTTCTAAAAAGTACTAACATTGCTTTATAAATTTGATTTAACCTTCTCACAATACTTCATGACTGTTGTTGAAATTTTCAAAATTAAATTCCTAATTGACCCTCTAGTTCTTTAAATATAACACACCTGTGCCCTGTGACTATTATGAACCACTGAATGTATAGGTACAAAAGGCTCTGTCATGGTTCAATGGATAATTAATTGATGCTGGGTTGTGTTTTCAATTAGTGCTGACTTTTTATGTAACACCCAGTTTGTTAACCATTTGAGGGAAGTGTGAAACAGTCCTGTGTTTTGAAATTATATTTTGTGCCTGAGGCTGCCACAGTATCTTACCTGTAACCATGCACTGATTTACCTGTGTATATCTATAGCTACTGGACAGACAATGGGCTGGATTCATTGACAGGATTAATTGCATTCACACAAGGTGTTAAGATTAGGTACATTATATGTACAGTCCAGCCCCAGGCTCCCATGTACATGTGACCACAGGTGTTATAATTGTCAGTGGGTGGTTATATTGCCCTAGCAACCAACTCAAGTAATGTTGTAACTGAATGATTAAAACTTGAGGTCCCATGTGAAACTTGATTGATTCAATTTTTTGAATAGTATAAATCGATCAACTTATTTCATTTTTGTACATGTATATATAACTT
>NW_018471147.1:0-691 GCF_002113885.1 Mizuhopecten yessoensis
AACTGTTTCCCATCATGGCTCAAGGTTAATAGAGCCTCGGGCTAATTAGCCGACGTCAGACAACTCAGTCAGTACAAAAGTAAAGTGAAAACCGGGCCAACATCTCAATCTGTCTTCTTAAACTCAAGCACAAGATGTGAATTTCAATACACATCAACTTTATCAATTGTCAGAGTCAGTTTTATTCAGGCATGATAACTAATGTTCTCTTGTTGTTAAGCTTTACATCAATCTTCACCAAAATCGTATTCCAACCCTTTCTGGTAGATAAAGCCATTTGTTTAATGTTTTGGTAAAATATTTATATATAAACCCCAAGCATCATGCACGCTCCATTGTATTTGTACAGTGGTATCGAAACTCTAGCTCTAAAGTCGTTTTAACTCAAATATATCATGTTAAGTTAAAGGGCATCCCTACATCAGCTATAATCGCAAAGGAGAGTTCCACTCAAAGTTTTTTTTGACTTAGAGAATTTTCCCTTCTATATATAGAGGAACTGAAGCAAACCAAAAGGAGTTTTTCTGGCTTAGGGTAACTGAATGTCAAGTTTTTCTTTGGCTTTGCGGCCCATAAATTTGATACCAATTTTTTATGCTTTACAGTGATAATTTCTAGAAAGCAACATTGACAAAGCATAAGTTTTGTAATGTAAAGGTCCTGGTGATTTTGTGGTGGTTTTTTTTTAATA
>NW_018471148.1:0-691 GCF_002113885.1 Mizuhopecten yessoensis
CTATATCTCTGGCATGTTTCTTTCTCAGGTAATGGTACACTAGCAGGGGTATAGTGAACATCAACACTTGGGTTGGGGTTGTCGACAGGTCCAAGGGTGACGGCAATATCAAACCTGTTTCGGGGTTTGCTCAGAGCTTTCCTCGTATCCAATCGGATTTCAAGTGTTTGGAAAACCACAGATATTAGATTGACAGACAACTTTACGTCTTTACCCTCCCCACACCATCACCATACTGCCAATCTTGACAGTTGGTGGAAGGGAAGTCATATCACATTCTGCCATTGACATTTGCAGATTATCAGGTCAAAGGTCAGATTTTCATCCAATCAACAGAGCCAAATTGTGTTATCTAATTATTTGACGTGTTATCCCACCCTTTTATTCAACAGGTGAAATATGCATCTTACATAATTAGTATAGCGTTTAATAACACTGCAGGTTACCATATGGTAGAAAGTATGCTACATTACAGCATCGATAGTTATATCACATCTCTAAAAATCGCAAAACAATATATATGTATTTTAAAACCAAAGTATGAATGGGTCAGTGTCACACAAAAAAACATTAATGCAATAATTAGAACTAGTAGTCACAAAACAAAAATAATGCACTAAATAAGAACTAGTACTAACAAAATAAAATTAGTGTACTAAGAAGAACTGAAGCTACACAAAAACATTAATGT
>NW_018471149.1:0-691 GCF_002113885.1 Mizuhopecten yessoensis
TGTTTATTTTGAACACAACACAAAAAATTAACTTGGATGTAAAACACAAAATAAAATTAAATATACTTAATAATTATGTCAAATTAAATTAATGCATAACGTTAAATAAGTGAAACTAACATTTTGTAACGCAGTTCCTACTTTTTTCCACAGGATGAAACCAAAGTGTAGTTGCCGTAATCACTCGCAGTTTGCTTGCGAGGAGGATGACGGCAATAAAATCTTTAGAATTTCTGCCAATAAATTTAGAAAATGTATCGTGCAGGCATTGATTTCGGAAAATTGCCTTTCCAAGACTTCAACATATCTATGTACATTGTGTGCAAAACATTCCGAGTTGAACTTTGGTCAGCCCCAACACGAAAATGAGGAAGTTTATAACGAAGTACATTTAACAAAAGTTATACACATGATGGAGAAAAACGTTATCCCAGAGAATGACATGATCACTCTTACACAGGCGTTCGCGCAACATTTATCTTCTAAAATTGTCTCCGATTGTATGTCAGCAAAGGAAAGTTATAAGGATGACAATTTTCTTAAAATGTACAACCCTCAGTCGTGGCTTCATAAGCAAAATAAACTACTGGTTTGTTTTTTGACTTCAATATGTTCTGATTTCGACACCAACAATACCTCAGTGTTTAGCTATTGTGAAGGCCATCGAACAGATATATTTAGCGTCATCTTT
>NW_018471150.1:0-691 GCF_002113885.1 Mizuhopecten yessoensis
AAAAAAATGGAAATGGAAAAAGATACACGGAACACTGTCACATTTCTACTCTAGTAAGAGTAAATGCCATTAGTCAAAAGATATCACAATTTGAGTTCTACTATACTTGCACTTCAAATTTACAGAACTACGCTGGTATGGAAATGTTTATAATGAAATTTTGATTTGTGCAAACGCAAGTTTTTGACAATTTGTAGTCTTGAGTTTATTGCTATTGTCAACAGAAGACTAGGTCTATTCCTTGCAAATGTATACCGTTAACAGTAGGTTTTGTACACAATTTCAGATGTGGTCCTAGTAAATTCCACTTTAATAGAACAAGTTCAGGAGGAAGGAGGTGACCTGAACTTGTTTATATTACTTCGAAATCCTGCGACGGTGGCAGTTCATGGCTGTAGAACGAACTCGCATGTAACATTGCGAATATTATGTAGTGGTGCATATAAACGGAAAATATTTGTGTCCAAGTCGTATCCAATTAAAAAGGTGTGCTGAATTTATAATAAAAGTATACCGGTTGGTTTTATTATAGGCCTGTGTCCTGGGATCAAGGCTAACAGTTATGTGGCTATGCAGCACTATCAAAAAGTATTATTAATAAAGGATGTCCTGGAGTGTTCTTTGGCAAATTTGGGTCAAAATAAAATAAGCAAAAGTTTGGTAACTGCGTTTAGAAGGAACACATTAAAAC
>NW_018471151.1:0-691 GCF_002113885.1 Mizuhopecten yessoensis
CTATTTCTGTGATGTGTTTTAGAGTTAAGGCTATATGCTACCTTATACATTATAAATTTGTTTTAGAGTTACCTCTTCAGTATTTTTCAATAAGCATTATTTGATAATTCAGGTTAAATAATAACTTATTCCTGCATACTTTTAAATATGTCATCCATGATTTAATGTTCCTACTATTCCTTAAAAATGATTTACAATTTACTGTGGAACTCTTCTGTGAAGGAGATTAATGTGACAGTAAAGGTAGTGTTCAACCTTAAACAGATTGGTGACAAAATTGACATTTACTGAAGGACAAGCATGTTTATTTATAATGGATGATCACTTGTAAGTCCGTTACTATGGCAATTTATTCTGACAGATCAGTTAAAATATACCATATCGTAAAAGCTATACAAGTTTTTGTGAGTGTACAATAGAGCTTTACCTGTAAATCGTTAGTAGCCATGGTAACCATGTTCAGTCCCCAGGTAAAAGATTGACTCGGGGCTAGGTATGATCTGATGAGTATATTTACAGCAACATGATTAATCTTAATTAATTTCAAAATCCTATTTCGCTTTCAAATTAAAATCTATCTACAACATATATCCTGCGATAGGGATACTAGGAGGATCGGAGCTAGCCATGCAAAGGCCCTGGGTGATTATCCTCAACCAAGCTGATACTGATGAAAATATTGTGATAAATC
>NW_018471152.1:0-691 GCF_002113885.1 Mizuhopecten yessoensis
CAGGGTTTCCCCACCGGGCGGTAACTCATACCGAAAATGACGTCATGATTAGGGGGAATTCCCACATTACAATGTTTCCCGATGTTAGCCGATGTTTGCAGACTTCATTATACATGGAATACCTTAATGTGCCCCCTACATTGTGAGTAAGCTCTACGATGACCCAGACCTATAACTTGAAAACAGCCCAGCAAGCCTAGCTTGCACTGAGAAGATGTTACCTGTAAGACGACCCAGTGACCCTCCTTGGCAGACAGATCCATAGCTTGCTCGGCCACCACCTCCTGACCCTGACCTAGGGAGATGTTATGGAAGTTGTTGTTATCTTCTGTAAATCCAAGCTTCTTTCCATGAGCTTCAACATCCTTCAAAGGGTTCACTCCTGGAGAAAGGATGAAAAAGATTGGGGTGCCAGGACCAGATTCTTCATAGGATGTAGCAAAGTCCACAGATCTGCCCTCAACAAATTTGGTACCCATCTTTTCTTCCACAAAGTTCCTGTAAATTTTTGGGAATGTCTTAAAAGACATATCTTATTACACAAGTCTACATTGATATCTAATAAGAGGATCAAAAATGCCTACATACTATAACCACTTGGCCACCACAGCCCGTCTGTATCTATATCTCGACTAGTGATAATGTATTGAACAAGAGGCCCAGAGGGCCTGTATCGCTCACCTGGAAATGT
>NW_018471153.1:0-691 GCF_002113885.1 Mizuhopecten yessoensis
CATAGCACACCTCGGTGAACATAGCATGCCTCGGTGAACATAGCATACCTCAGGTAAACAAATATAAATGTCTCCCCAAACAAGAGCATTAAATTTACAAGGATAATATTAACACATTTTTATAGGGAGACCTGTCTTTATAGCTGAACACCAGTGGAGACCTAGACAAGTGTCTTGTTTATTCAGGTTTTCAGATTATAAAGGATAATGATGTGGACAAATATCACTACATCATTCCACAATACAGACCCCCTGTGTTCAGCACACACAGCATGACAAAACAGTGACAAATACAACCAAAATATCACAGAACTGGAAGCAATAAATTGTGATCATTCAAATTTTTACATTTTAACTACAATGTGTTAATCTAGATAGTACAACAAAGGACTCCCCAACAATTCCAAAGTCGGAATTGAGATCATAAATACTGGACAATCATACAAACGTGTACATAAATTAGGTTTACCTTATCTGACCTTACAGAACACACATGCCTCTGTACACATACCTCTGTGCAGGTAGCCATGTACACGTACCACCAACTGTTCTGGATAGCTAGTTATGTAGAGTACTATAACTTTAGATTTAATTTCACATATTTCACAAGAATTTGGAAAAAAAAATCTCATATCTTTCGATCAAATATGCTTAACCCTTTCACCACTGTAGACCATAATGGACTCATCCA
>NW_018471154.1:0-691 GCF_002113885.1 Mizuhopecten yessoensis
ATCGAGCAAAGCTTTCCTATGCCATCTAACATGTCCCTTTTTACATTTTATATTTATATTGCACATATGTATCTATACATTCAGGACCAAACTATATTTATCCCATCAGAAATATTCAGAAATAATCAACATTCCTGTGCAACATATGTCGTTACATAATTAAACATTATTGACTACATGCTATTCAAATTAAGCAACAACGTTATATCTATTTTATTTGGAATATCTGATGACATTTTATACATATAAGTGCTTGTTAACTCTAACGACAGAATTCAATATATCGACAGGATAGTTCGTGAGAAATAACGCTATAATGCAGATTAACGAAGTTCGAATGACTGCTATGCGATTTGTAAAACCATATCATATACTATGCTACTGGCCTTGGACATGACAATCACACGGATGATGTGAGTGGAAATTAATTGACTATAATGTAAAAACATTATATTTATTTGTAAATGAATGAGTTATATTATTACTTTTGTTCACAATGAGTCACTGAGTGTCATCAATAAAACGATCATTCAGAATTCCTGCGTAATTAGGAGGCACAGTAGTCTAGTGGTAGGACGCAAGGTTCGTGACTGAAATGTTGCGAGTTCGAGTCACGGCACAGCATTGTGTTGTATATATTTGATCTAAATACTTTACTCCGCTTGTTCCAGTCTACTCAGCTGTAAATGAG
>NW_018471155.1:0-231 GCF_002113885.1 Mizuhopecten yessoensis
ACTGGCCAAATATCATCACCCTGTGCATTTTGGCTATTCAGAAGTTATTCAATGTTTTTCACATATTTGACCCCTGTGACCTTGAATATAGGTGAAGGTCATTCAAAACAAACTTGATAGCCCTTTACCCCAGCATGCTACTGGCCAAATATCATCACCCTGTGCATTTTGGTTATTCAGAAGAAGTTGTTTAATGTTTTTAACATATTTGACCCCTGTGACCTTGAATAT
>NW_018471155.1:375-692 GCF_002113885.1 Mizuhopecten yessoensis
GGTGAAGGTCATTCATTTGAACAAACTTTGTAGCCCTTCATCTCATCATGCTACGGGCCAAATATAATCACCCTGGTCATTTTGGTTATTCAGAAGAAGTTGTTTAAAGTTTTTAACATATTTGACCCCTGTGACCTTGAATATGGGTGAAGGTCATTCATTTGAACAAACTTTGTAGCCCTTCATCTCAGCATGCTACTGGCCAAATATCATCACCCTGGGCATTTTGGTTATTCAGAAGTTGTTAAAAGGTTTTTTAAGACGATTGACCTCTGTGATCTTGAATATAATTGAAGGTCATTCATTTGAACAAACTT
>NW_018471156.1:0-692 GCF_002113885.1 Mizuhopecten yessoensis
TAAGTGACAGTATATATAACAGACGACAGTCTGTAAGTAGTAATTTACGGTCTTTATAACATACGACTGTCTGGGAGTAATAAATGACAATCTATATAACAGAACGACAGTCTGTAAGTAGTCATTGACTGTCTATATAACAGAACAACAGTCTGTAAGTAGTAATTGACAGTATATATAGCAGACGACTGTCTGAGAGTAGTAAGTGACAATCTATATAACAGAACGACAGTTTGGGGGTACATAGTGATAGTCTATATAACAGAACAACACTCTGTAAGTACTAATTGACAGTCTATATAACAGAACGACAATATGGGAGTAATAAGTGACAGTCTATATAACAGAACGACAGTTTGTAAGTAGTAAGTGACAGTCTTTATAACATATGACTGTCTGTAAGTGGTAAGTGACAGTCTTTATAACAGACGACTGTCTGGGAGTAATAAGTGACAATCTATATAACAGACGACAGTCTGTAAGTAGTAAATGACTGGCTATATAACAGACGACAGTCTGTAAGTAGTATGTGACTGTCTATATAACAGAACAACAGTCAGTAAGTATTAATTTACTGTTTATAGAACAGAACAACAGTCTGTAAGTAATAATTGACTGTCTATATAACAGAACAACAGTCTGTAAGCAGTAATTGACTGTCTATATAACAGAACAACAGTCTGTAAGCAGTA
>NW_018471157.1:0-692 GCF_002113885.1 Mizuhopecten yessoensis
TATATGTAATCCTACATCCGGTATATGTGGTACGTATCCTTGTATATTTTCTATGTTTTGTTTTCTATATATGATTTTAAATGGGCTATGTAGTCAAATGATACTCTTAAGATCGATAAGTTACTGAAAATTTATATCTCTTAACGAAAGTTTTCGTAACAGATAATGACATGAACTGAATCCAAGGTCAGGTGTGGTCAGTTTCTATCTTTTTGGTAAGCCGGTGATAAAAATAGCTACGACCGAAATAGTGCAATATCTGTACACTGCCACGCTGTCAACAGAGTGTAAGTGAGTCTGATTTCACAAATTACACAAGCAAAAATTATAAGTATCATAATATATAAATCTTATGAGATATTTCTGTACTCTAATTTAACCTGTTTCTTTTTATCAGAATCCCGCTGCTGTGAACAGAAATATCTCATAATATTTATATATTATGAAAACCTTTATGTCACACAAAATAATAGCCTAATTCCACCTCAGATCATGATGGCGACTATAAAACTTGTCATATATATAGTCTTCATCAACCCGTATCTTTGGAAACCCTGTGTTGTTAGTTTGTTCGTCAACAGTTGACATCTATCACCGAAGTCATGATATTCGGATCAATCTCTTGAATACCGAATCGGAAGGTGTAACAGTGATGTTACTATCAAAAAGGGAAGTTTCAAGATAGGAAAATG
>NW_018471158.1:0-692 GCF_002113885.1 Mizuhopecten yessoensis
CGATCGCCCCTCAAACAGGGTCAGCTTTATCATGGTCCTATTACTTACGATTGCCCCCAAACAGGGTCAGCTTTCTCCTGGTCCTATTACTAACAATCGCCCCCCAAACAGGGGCAGCTTTCTCCTGGTCCTATTACTAACAATCGCCCCCCAAACAGGGTCAGCTTTCTCCTGGTCCTATTAGTAACGATCGCCCCCCCACCCCCTCCAACAGGGTCAGCTTTCTCATGGTCCTATTACTAAAGATCGCCCCTCAAAAAGGGTCAGCTTTATCATGGTCCTATTACTTACGATTGCCCCCAAACAGGGTCAGCTTTCTCCTGGTCCTATCTATTACTTACGATTGCCCCCAAACAGGGTCAGCTTTCTCCTGGTCCTATTAGTAACGATCGCCCCCCCCCCCCTCCAACAGGGTCAGCTTTCTCATGGTCCTATTTCTTTCGATCGCCCCTCAAACAGGGTCAGCTTTCTCATGGTCCTATTACTAACGATCGCCCCCCAAACAGGGTCAGCTTTCTCCTGGTCCTATTACTAACGATCGCCCCNTTTCTCCTGGTCCTATTACTAACGATCGCCCCCCAAACAGGGTCAGCTTTCTCCTGGTCCTATTACTAACGATCGCCCCCAAAACAGGGTCAGCTTTCCCGTGGTCCTATTACTAACGATCCCCCCTCAAACAGGGTCAGCTTTCT
>NW_018471159.1:0-692 GCF_002113885.1 Mizuhopecten yessoensis
TGTGACTCATTGATTAAAAAACAACTGAATTAATGCCTGGATTGATTTGAAATACTTTAATTTTGAAAGAACACACTGTTTTGTCAATAATAAGCATACAATATTCATCTTTTTAATATTATACATAAGATTATTCAGAAATTGTGATACTTTGTCCCTACATTGGATTTTCAACTAGGGATGTACTTCCTATTTCCGTTTAGCAATACACTCCTATGACCTTAAGTCTTTCAAAGGACGAATCTAATGGCTTTACAGAGACAATTGACCAAATCTTATATATATAAAAATGATGTTAACCCACTAGGGCCCAAATCACGGGTAAAACCCTGAGGAATATATTGTCAGATCAGTGAAGTAAGCAACATTTTTATGTGTTTTAATTAAGCGCATTTTTTTTTCCAGAAAAGAGGTGGGGGTACGTTTATGGGGGAAGGTGCACTTATTAGGTCGAATACAGTATGTGTAAAAAGGATTTCTCCTAAGATTGTGTTCAAGCATTACAGAATATCTCATACATCCAATTTAATGATTGGATCTACAATAAAATTTGTTCATTTTGATAAATTTTCTAGTTAATTATTACTTTTATCATTTCAAACATGTCTGGTAACAATTTTAAAATTCAGTTGTCAGCATAACATATTTGGTGAAATTTCTTTAAAATGTATTTTATTTTAAGGACTTTACAG
>NW_018471160.1:0-692 GCF_002113885.1 Mizuhopecten yessoensis
GCTAAAGTTAATAATTATGGCAATACATTGCTTGACTTCTGCAAGACTTCTGCAAGCAAAATTATATGTATATTGCCAATGGTCGGATTGGAAATGATGCACAAATAGGTAAAACTACATGTAGTGATGTCAGCGTTATAGATTATCTATTGCTGTCGTCAGATATGTTTCGGTATACAACAGATTTTGAAATCAAAGTTTTTGACCCACTCATATCAGATGTCCACTGTAGACTTGTATTTAGCCTTTGTAAATTAACTGATGAATGTATATATAATACCGAATGTCATGAAAATCGATATACAAAGTGGAAATCCTGTAAAGAACAAGATTTTGTAAAACATATACTAGATGATGAAAGAGGTAATCTCCATAGAATTAATGATAAACTAAATGAATTATTAAATAAACAACATGACAATGTAACCAATAACGAAATTAATGACATTGTTAACTCAATTAGGGAATTGTTCAAAGGCTCTGCTAAGCAGGTTTTTGGTAGCAACAATGCTTACAGGAAACGGAGGTTGAGATGTGATAATAAACCTTGGTTTAATAGGGAATGCCACTTAAACAGAGTTGAATTTAATAAAGCCAAGGCCTTATCTCACAAAGTAAATAATCCTATAAATAAAACTAATATCAACAGAGCTAGTAAAGTTTATAGAAAAACATTGAATAAAAATTACAGA
>NW_018471161.1:0-692 GCF_002113885.1 Mizuhopecten yessoensis
CATCTAAATTTCGACCAATAAGAGGCATCAATTTTATTACCATGGCAACTGACATTTTCGAAACTATTACCATTGTTTTCTGCATCCCTCAAAACCCCTATGTACCAAATCTGGGTAGAATCAGAAAACATCTAAATTTCGACCAATCAGATGGTCCATTTCGTTACCATGGCAACTGAGCTTTTCAAAACTGTTACCATTGTGTTCGGAATCCCTCAAAACCAATATGTATCAATTTTGGGCAGAATCAGACAACATTTAAATTTCGACCAATCAGAGGCCCCAATTTCGTTACCATGGCTACTGACCTTCTCGAAACTGTTACCATTGTGTTCTGCATCCCTCAAAACCCCTTTGTACCAATTCCGGGCAGAATCAGACAACATTTATATTTCGACCAATCAGAACCAAGTATNAAGAAAACAAATGTCTCAGTTGAGTTTGCAATGCCATATTACACATACATACTAAATTTGAACGAAATCGAACTACAACGGAGCTTCGACCAATCAGTAACCAGTATATGGCAGCCATTGTGGCTAATTAGAGAACGGATGTCATAGTTGAGTTCGCGGTACCTTCATACACCTACATGCCAAATTTGGAATGCATTGGAAAATTTCTATAAAACATGTAAAATAGGATAAGTGACATTGGCTAACCTTAGCGAACACCTTAAGAAATTTTAAATT
>NW_018471162.1:0-692 GCF_002113885.1 Mizuhopecten yessoensis
GACAGTAGAGTATATGTACAGTATAACATCGACCAATGGTTGACAATAGAGTCTATCTATAGTATAACTTCAACCAATGGTTGACAGTAGAGTCTATGTATAGTATAACATCGACCAATGGTTGACAGTAGAATCTATGTATAGTATAACATCAACTAATGGTTGACAGTAGAGTCTTTGTATAGTATAACATCAACCAATGGTTGACAGTAGATCCTATGTATAGTATAACATCAACCAATGGTTGACAGTAGAGTATATGTATAGTATAACATCNTTGACAGTAGATTATAGGTATAGTAAAACATCAACCAATGGTTGACAGTAGAGACTATGTATATAAAAACATCAACAGTGGTTGACAGTAGAGTCTATGCATAATATAACATCGACCAATAGCTAACAGTAGAGTATATGTATAGTATAACATCGACGAATGGTTGACAGTAGAGTCTATGCATAGTATAACATCAACAATGGTTGACAGTAGAGTCTATGTATAGAATAACATCAACAATGGTTGACAGTAGAGTATATGTATAGTATAACATTGACCAATGGTTGACAGTAGAGTCTATGTATAGTATAACATCGACCTATGGTTGACAGTAAAGTAGTATACCATCAACCAATGGTTGACAGTAGAAACTATGTATAGTATAACACCAATCACTGGCTGACAGTAGAGTCTA
>NW_018471163.1:0-692 GCF_002113885.1 Mizuhopecten yessoensis
TTTAAAGGAATTGACCCCCATATCAATCATTTTATTGAATTAGAAGTTGGGGCATTGGCATTTACTGATCGATACCATGTCGAGCAATATAAATACATTAAAACAAGACCCGAACCAGACTATGTTTTATAGATTACCTTTTAAAGGAGGAAGTTGAACACGGATACATATGGAAACACATCCCATCGAGCACACCTGTACGCGCACGGTGTTACATTTCACGCGTTATCTGTATAGAATGTTAATTATGTTTTTAAAAGCCAGACGTTTGCCGATGTGGCTGTTATGGGCCATGCAAATGCATGACAAAACCACTGCCAGAGACATTTTATCCTGAGAGGTGCTATTTACTTAAGCAGTTGCCATGTCAATAACCTACTAAATACAGGTAACATCTTATTACTAATATCGAAATTTATAAACACATTAGTATTCTGTTTATTTCGCTTTTTTGACGTGAGACTTAATAATGATTTCCGTCAAATGTGTCCTATTTTCTGTGATTAATTACCTTTACTCACAATGCATCTCAGAATGAATAATACAAATGTATTTCTTTTTGTTCCAAGACCTATTTACACACCATATACACCATTATACCCCTCCGCATTAACGCCATGTTGGTCTCTGTGTAGTATAACATATAAAGAGATAGTTAGATAGATAGATATATTGAAGATATCATTGTTAAA
>NW_018471164.1:0-692 GCF_002113885.1 Mizuhopecten yessoensis
TCTGATTATTTGCCAGAGGAAGTCGTCCAAGCTCAAAATATACCAGTGCATTGCACATAGATTTTTGAACACACATCATTTTTTTTACAAAATTCCATATGACTCTCCTTTATAACTACCCCATATTTCATAGCCATAATATAATACACTACTCACATATGTGTCAAAGAGGTGTAGTATAGTTTTGATGTTTAAATTAATGTGTTTACATTTAGACCATAAGGCAAAAACGCGCTTTACGACCTTCTGGTCCTGGCCAGATAGGATCGCCATACTTCGGCAAAAAAATATTGACACTTCTCAGCACCAAAGTGAACACAATGACATAGTTAGTTAGCAGTCTATTCGTAATTACCGATTAACAATAGCTTTACTGAAATTTGATTGAAACTATTTGCAATCACGATCGTGTGACCGTGTTGTTTTCATTTAAAAGCACGTGGCGTGAAGCCCTACTACTCTGTTAGAACTACACAATGATTTGACCGAAAGGGGATTATAAACAATATGTTTATGCTTTAGGCGTGGGCATTCCACGCATCCTCTTCCAATCTACTCGCAAGGAAAAACCTCAAAACAGAACACACTATTTCTATTATGCTTTAGCAATGATTATTGAATAAGTCATGATGTTATCGATCATATGTTTATGTAGTATTAGACGCGAGATTAACATAAAAGTTAGCGGGGGG
>NW_018471165.1:0-692 GCF_002113885.1 Mizuhopecten yessoensis
AAAATTAACATATTATAAAAACCACGAAATTAAATGATTTCACAGTACTAAGTTTGACGTTTTAGACATACCTGCTTTCCAAAAGATAAAAGTTGAGCTATATAGTTAATGAATCATTATTTACCACTAAACCGTAACTATAAAGAGAAAAAAAACCGAAACACTAATAGGTATTATGTATTATTTTACTCCTAGGATTGTTTGCTTCAGAATGTATGAGCTACATTTTGCGCTGCGTATCCAAAATTGCCAGTCTTCCATGCGTTGATTCACATATTTGTTTAGCAGCAGCGTCGGTTTTTAAGGCAGGATACATCCAGAAATACACCCCATCAACATCAATGAAAGTAGGACGATTGTCAGCATAGGGTGTAGGGACTGAAAATAGGATGGTAGGAAATTCGTAACTATAGAACTTATTTGAGTGTATTTAATGTGCAAGGTAAATTTGATAGGTTCTCGAATAAACATGTGTTCCACCTTTTGCAGCGTATACAAAGATTCATAAAAGTTCGTGACCTAATTAAAAAGTAAAACTAAACAGGAGATCACATTTCTTGTTAAACCTGATTTGCAATTGATTTGAGTTGAAATACAAACTCAAGACGAAGATACGATATTGACGTTGTACATTCAGTGTTAAATGCGAAAAGAACATCACCTTTATCAGGCAGGCATTTTGCGACACCTTT
>NW_018471166.1:0-692 GCF_002113885.1 Mizuhopecten yessoensis
AGAATAACAAGGTCATGGCATTTGTTTTTAAGTACGCGTGCCTGGGTTCAGCTGGTGTGAACGCCTTCAATTTTGATTGATCCGCCTACAGATGTTGGGTGGTTCCACCTGTGTGTTTGACATCCTGAGCTTTCAATCATTATGCCGCGTGTAAAGCTAACGGTACTTTAGCGGTCCTACGCTTGCCGTCAGCAGCTTTCTGACCCTTACTAGTGGCTACGAATGGAAATGGTTTCAAAGATTGAGTTATTGATGTTGTCGAATATGTGAAACCAACACATTTTATTCAAAGTGGGTCCTCAGATTAACAGTAGTTTGGCGCTAACTCCGTTTCCTACTATGTATCGGTCTTAAGGCTAGATATTGCTTGCTATCCGCACGTGTCACTTTTATTGTAGACATGTCCTTTTTGCACAAAATCGTGTTGATGATTATTTAACGTATATGGCGTTTCGTAATGTGACACACGCATGTTGCCTGGTGAACGTGATCTAGACATGACACACAAAAAGTGATCGGCACTCTTACCTAGTGAACGTGATCTAGATATGACACACACGAAGTGTTTGGCACCCTTACCTTGTGAACGTGATCTACACATGACACATACGAGTGATCGGCACCCTTATCTTGTGAACGAGATATAGACATGACACACACTTGTGATCCGCACCCTTACTTGGTGAACGAGA
>NW_018471167.1:0-692 GCF_002113885.1 Mizuhopecten yessoensis
TGTTGCGTTGTGATGCAACTATTGTAGACAGCTAGAACAAACGCTATTGTCATATTTGCGTGTTAGTCTACAATTGATTGTTTAATTAAGATACTGTTGACAAGGACTGAAGTGGACATGATAGAAGTCCTCTTACACTCAATGGGGTTAACAATAAAGTGTCTCTCCCCCTCTCACGTTCACTTGTATAGTCCTCAATAAACATACACATCATGAATATTAAAACACTTTTTCCGGATCCCAGTTCGACATGACAACAGACTATTGAATTGTCACTTTACTCGGAATCCCACGACGTTGTGTACGACGGAAGTCGACGCGTCCGGTAAACAAGAAAACCCATATGTTCATGTTACTCCACCTGAAATTAGACAACACAATTATAACTAGCCTGTAAGGGTGTGTGATGTTAACAGTGAAGGAAGCATATCTACTATACAACAGGCGTGTTCTGGGTTCTCTAGTCCGGTGACGCCATGAACATCGCCTTGGTCTTGCACTTGAAAGGTTGGGGTCAGAATATACGCGAACGAGGAGACATATGTGCACCCCCTTCCCTTCCCTCACTCCTCCTGCAGAAACAGGTGTGGTTTCTCACGTGCCTTTTGTTTAAAGGATACTGGACAAACCAAGAAAAGACCTGTCGTATCCCACTGTCTGTGTATCATAAGAGGAGACCGATGTGGGGCCCC
>NW_018471168.1:0-692 GCF_002113885.1 Mizuhopecten yessoensis
ATTTATTGTTCCTTTCAGATTAAATTGATTAATAGTCCAAAATGACTTTCGAAAAGCAAATCGTCATTGATGCCAAGGGTCACCTTATGGGTCGTTTAGCTTCCATTGTTGCTAAGGAACTTCTCAAGGGTCAAAAGATCGTTGTTGTCCGTTGTGAAGAACTCGCCATCAGTGGTCCATTCTTCAGAAACAAGTTAAGATTCCAACGTTACTTCCACAAGTCTTGTGTCTTCAACCCAGCCCGTGGTCCATTCCACTTCCGTGCTCCATCTAGAATGTTCTACCACGTTGTCCGTGGTATGGTTCCACACAAGACTGCCCGTGGTACCGCTGCCTTAGAACGTCTTAAGGTCTTCGACGGTATTCCAGCTCCATACGACAAGATCAAGAGAAACGTTGTCCCAGAAGCTCTCCGTGTCCTCCGTCTTAAGCCAGGACGTAAGTACACCGCTCTTAAGAGAGTCAGCAGTGAATTCGGATGGAAGTACCAAGATGTCGTTGAAAAGCTTGAAGCTAAGCGTAAGGTCAAGGCCCAAGCTTACTACGAAAAGAAGAAGGCTGTTCTTAACCTTAAGGCCAAGGCTGTTGAAAACTCTGAAGCTTCTTTAAAGGCCGTTAACGAAACTATTGCCAAGTACGGTTACTAAAAAGCTTGATTTCTGAATTTTTATTTTAGTAAGTTATAATTATTA
>NW_018471169.1:0-692 GCF_002113885.1 Mizuhopecten yessoensis
CCCCATTGATAGTTAAGATACTTTATACTTGTGTCTAGAACGGTTAACAAGCACAGTTGTTATAATTTTGGATGTCAAAAATGAAGTCGGACAGGAAATTAATTAGTAATTCACAAGATATCTAAGATTTTTTCGACCCCGACTTCCGTACCATTCTAAGTCTAATTCTATTAATGTGGATTTTGTTTCTGTATTTCGAGGGAAATGCGGAATTTATGCGCGCCGGGACATTGTATAAATCCCTGTAAACTTACTGAAACGAAAATTTACTGCGGATAATATGTTAATCGAAGACAATATAATTATAAACTGTCTTATGCAATAATTGCGAATGTAGGAAGGGAGAACAGATGAAGAGTTCTGTCATCTCTCTTCAATATCACTTGACTTCCTTTAATGAGAGGATAACTAAAAACAGATATCATGGCGTCAATCTATGATAACTATATCGTATTGCCAGTTCACAAGACTAGCGCGTACCACAGCATCAACGCATACTGAAAACAAACTTGTATGGACAATACATACATCAGCGACAATACACGCGACAAACCTACAACAGCATTATCACTTATATCACTACATCGTCAGCAATAAAGCCGACCATACCACGGAGTCAACCAACAAAGACAAAATATACGACAGCGCAAACACATTGGTGACAAAATATACCACAGCGCCGGCACATTGGT
>NW_018471170.1:0-692 GCF_002113885.1 Mizuhopecten yessoensis
GGCAGTTACACAGTGTAGTTAAAACATTATATACTCATATTGCTATGCTGTATACTAACGTCATCATAATTATACTCATAGTTAATAGCTTTATAATAACATTTAACGTTATCACTGTGTAACTTTGGTGATAACACTCATTGTGACGTCAAAGATAACAATACGATGACGCCACCAATATTGGAAAAAGACATCACTTATTTGTCTTCTGAATTTGAAATTTCGAAAAATGGGGGAATGCCGCATGCTTTAGTTGAACATATGTTGAAAATATAAAGACTTCCCTTTGACTTTATAAAGATTATGCGTACTTGAAACTAATTTGAAAGGCACTGGAAACGAATTTGATATTCTATTTCTACTGTTTTAACGCTTAACTCAAACATGTCACATTTAGCGACTTACGTTGGCTTCTATACCTCATTTTGGCTCTTTCCGTCATTTATGAGATCGATGCCATCTGCTTGTATTGTCTATCCGTCCTGATGACTCGTGAAACTAATTCTGTTTAATGTTTGTTTCTTTCAATGTTAATATCACCGTTGTCAAAATAAGGGGAAGGGATCAGGTGTCATGCTACCAAATCCTGGAAACAAAAGGCATGTTGTTTCCAAATGCATGTTATTGTCAGATGTGACTTATGTAGGACCTCTTAATAATCGGGGATATTCTTCTGTGCCTTTTAACTTAAG
>NW_018471171.1:0-692 GCF_002113885.1 Mizuhopecten yessoensis
GCTAAAACAACAAAAATGCACAGGTAAGTATGAACTTCGTTTTCTTTCTAGAGTCAGAAGCGCCGTAATAGTGCATAACGAGAGCACTTTTACATTTCTTTAGTAAACCTTGGTTTACTCGGGAATGTCATCTTTTAAAAGAGGTTAGATTTGCATAGAGCCAAACGTCGTTACAATGCCGATAAAAATCTCACAAACAAAATTACTCTTAAAAATACTGGTATAGCATACAGGAATCTTTGAATAAATTTTATAAAATTCATCAATGGAAAATGGAAATGGAATTAAGAAAAGTTTCAAAAAATAGAGCCGAAAACATTATGGCACATTCTTAATGAAATTGACGGCACTTGTAAAGGACAGAATGATGATAAAAATATCAATACTTTAAAGATCTGAATAAGGGAGGTAACTCTACTGAAATGATGGAAGATTTGATGATCTGTTGAATGGAAAATTACCGAATATGAAATTACTTAATCCATTTCTTGATTAAGTAACAATAAGGCTTCATGTTATGATGGAATCTTTAATGAATATTTAAAATCCACTGTTGAGTTATTTCAACCATTATATTATAAGTTATAGGCTGTAATCCTCAGGTGTTATAAAACCCATATATAAACGTAAAGGTGACCCGGATAATTTAGATAATTATAGAGCAATAAGGCTCGTCTCATGTCTTGGAAAAG
>NW_018471172.1:0-692 GCF_002113885.1 Mizuhopecten yessoensis
ACACTAGGGGATACCAAATTTACCCTACTGAATTCAGCTAGGAGATACCAAATTTACCCTACTGAATTCAGCCAGGAGACACTAGGGGATATCAAATTCATCTATTTGAACTTAGGAGACACACTGGAATACCCGATATACCTCACTGAATTTAATAAACAGAATGGTACTAAATTTACATCCTGACTTTATGTGATACAAAGGAGTACTAAATTTATAACTTTTTATTACCATATATATCCTTGTAAAATGAGTTTACATGGGTTTCTGTTGATGTTTTTAGAATCCTGATGAAAGTAGTTTAATTCATGTTTATGTATTTATACAGGGCAACTCTGTAGTGTATAAGATGACGTTAACTAAATTGAATAAAAATGAAATATATATTTACGCCATAACTGCGACGTAAAGATGCATGCATACATAATTCAATTAACAATACAAGAAATTTCATTTTATTAAAACCCTAGTAAAACCTTTTAACATTAGTCGTGTGAGAATGATTTTTTTGGTAACATACACTTTGTGGGATTGTTTATGCTTTTCACGTAAAATCCCTCCAGTCGAGCTGTATCGTGACCACACCCCTTTTGTAATTATCCAATCATTTGGTGGCCCGTAGCTTTTCATATTTTCATGGATTTTTGTGTTCAGTGAATATAAAGAGATTTTGGTCCCCCCCCCCCCCCCCC
>NW_018471173.1:0-692 GCF_002113885.1 Mizuhopecten yessoensis
AACACCTAATACTAATCTAACTGAGCGCTCCTTCTACTGATCGCTCAGAAAGTTTAACGTGCATATATATACACGCGGCCGATCCATCGCTCGCTCATTTCGCACTGCCCTGCCACAGCAACAAACACACAGGTCTTAATAACACTACCTGTACGTACCACGCTGGCTGCGAATAGCTCAGTACGGCCGATGTCTCATCACTACAATGATAGCTCGGCACCAGTACCTGTACCTATACTGGACAACCTATAGAACTCCTCTTGTTAACCTTGAGTTATCCTAACCACTTTGTGGTCCCTATAACTCCCTATAGCAATTTAATAAGCTTTCATAGTGCCCGTTTTGATTCATCAATGAAGCAAACTCGAAGCAACACAATAGCTCGCCCTTGTAATGTATGATACTTTCGATTGAGCGATCGTAATGGGTCGTAACAGTCTTATTCAGACATAACCCCTCATTAAAAGCTCGCTCTTTAGTATACGTACAACTACCAAGGAATGCTCCTGTCTCCGTCTTGCTTCCAACACATATCGGCCGAGTGGCCATGCACGCGATTGATTGATTGATTGATTGATTTTACGTCTGCTTCACTACCGAGTAGTGAGTAGAAGGGATAAAGTATGGAGTGAAGGAATGCACGCGCGTTTTAGCCGGCTTACATACACGTATGCCCCTCCCTACCTGTCAAT
>NW_018471174.1:0-692 GCF_002113885.1 Mizuhopecten yessoensis
AAGAAAATTCGATAGTTATATGTTCATATTTTGGCAAAGACAGGGACTGGATATTTTTAGAGTTTGTCAAATATTCTGAAGTAATATATGTATTACAGCCTAGCTGTTATATGTCGAGAATATTGTGCCGCCTTCACTGAATCATTCGTTACTTTGTTTCGGAGTAATAATTCATGGATTATGTGTATTGACAATTATAATTTAGTCAATTTGCCCAAATAAGTTACGTTCATACGTATTTTTCCTCTGTCTTCAAAAATTTAAAGCCCTGCAACTCGACGACCTTAAAGCATAATAGCGTATTAAAAATGATAAAGACAAAATATGACAAAGCGAATAATAAATATAGTTGTAGTTTTGTTATTTAACGAATAGTGAGATAGCCTCTCATATTTACATCTTAATTTAGTTTTATAATATATATACACTATTATATATCATTACTCTTTAACATATGTAATAGCAACAATAAATATACTTTTTTCTATATAGCATGCATATTACAATCAATTTACTTACGCTATATATTTGTAAGATAGTAGAAGCAATTTGTGTAATTTACGACTATATAGTTTAGTAGTAGTTTTGAAGTCATTTGAGGGAATAATTACAAATGAAAATGAGCTTGTTGTACTAGACGGGAACCCAACTGAAGCGATATACATTGTATAATTTCCTATACCAGGGTCGAT
>NW_018471175.1:0-692 GCF_002113885.1 Mizuhopecten yessoensis
TAATTTCGTAGGTAATGCGAAATTGATGACGTCACACACAATACAGTAAGGGACACCTTAAGGGAGTACTGTAAAGCTAACGATCTGAGAGTAATTAACTTGGAGACAAGACTGACAGATTTTGAACTCAACACCAGAACAATTATTCAGGAGGAAATTTCAAGTTGCCAAGCACAAAATATCCATAAACTTGAGGAGAACATATACCAGCTCATGGACGATAGGAATAGAGAATATGAAGAAAGTAGAAACAAAGAAAATAATATAATCCTCTTCAAGCTTCGTGAGAAAACAAACGAGGACCCCATGGTAAGAAAACCCGAGGATGAGGATGACCTTAGGACTATAGCAAAATCTCTAGGAGTCGACAATCTTGATATTGTGGCACAATTTCGACTAGGGGCACCACACTAAGACAAATCTCCAAGACCATTTATAGCTGTCTTAGGAAACAAAAAACAAAGGAAGACATTGCTGGAAACTGCACGCTTTATTAAAAACAAAGCTGATGAACCATACAAAGAAGTTATTCTCACAAGAGACCAAACTAAACAACAGCGGCAAAAACGAAATACTCGAAAGAGAGATAGAGAAACGAAAGGACCAAGTCAACAACACGAAAATCAAAAGCGGAGCGAAGAACCAAAATACCCATCCAACAATGCTGCCAAATCAAGGGGTGCTCTGATGTT
>NW_018471176.1:0-692 GCF_002113885.1 Mizuhopecten yessoensis
TTTTATCAACATTTATAAGTAATTGTTAATATGCATTTGTATATAAAAACGAAATAAAATAAAATTGATGAATATTGTTGTAACAAAGCCTAGCTGTACTTCTTACATTTTGTTAGTTAGGCATTGTAATAAAAGTGGAAACCACGGATTTTCTGGTAATCGTGCTGAAAACATGTACACATGTAGCATCTATGCACATCGTTACGACACCGCTATTGGCTGACCAATATCTCCTGTCGTGGCCCCTTTATTCACGAAACATTTCGAGCAAGAAGAAATAGCCACTTTCCCATTGTAAGCCAAGATTGTTAAACAAATATACTGTATTCTGAAAATATAGTGATTGCGTGTGAATGGCGAAATTAATACTAGGCGAATATGTTTTTTTTTTGCAAAGGGCGAATATATAAATATGCGAAATTATCCCGGTATACAGTGTACTGGCGCCTAGACAAGACTATCAATTAAGGGTAACAGAAAGACCTGACTACCCATATACACACCACAAACATCATCCAACTAACATGTAGGGAAGAGTGGTAACAAAATAAAATCCATGGGTAACCATCAATAATGTCTTACAAAGAAGCAGCAAACGTGTAGTGTTAGCATACGCCTCTTGATTGATTACGTCGGTCACGACATGTATTATTAGTCATTTGATAATCAATCAAACATTTCACATGTGTCGT
>NW_018471177.1:0-692 GCF_002113885.1 Mizuhopecten yessoensis
TTATACCAGGTGAGCGATGCAGGCCCATTGAGCCTCTTGTTTTTTAGAGATATCCTCCATGAGGTGATTTCATATCTAGATATATACTCCATTGAGTTGATTTTATAGATATTTACCCTTTAAGTTGATTTCGTATCTAGAGATATCACCCATTGAGTTGATTTTATATCTAGATATATCTCCCATTGAGTTGATTTTATATCTAGATATATCTCCCATGAAGTTGATTTAATATCTAGATATATCTCCCATGAAGTTGTTTTAATATTTAAATATATTCCCATGAAGTTGATTTCATATCTGGATATAACCTCATGGAGTTAGGGATTCCATTTTAAATATATCCCTGTTGAGATGATTTTATAGATATACCACCCCTTCCGAGTTGATTTTATTTAGGTATATCCCTCATTGAGATTGTTTAAAGATATTTCCTTTGAATTGATTTTATCTAGATATATCTCCCATTTAGTTGATTTTATAAACAATCCCCCTTGATATGTTTTTATCTAGGTAAATAAAATAGATATCATCTATTGAGTTGATTTGATATCATGATATATTCCCATAGCGCTGATTTCATATATTATATCTCCTATGGATTTGTTTTTATATAGAGTATCTCCCATTGAGTTTATTTTATATCGATATATAAACTCCATTGAGTTGATTTTATATAAAGTGTCATCGTC
>NW_018471178.1:0-693 GCF_002113885.1 Mizuhopecten yessoensis
AATGGACACTTTTTACCATTGCGAACTGTTGTGAACAGCTTCTCCATGCGTATGGACAAAGTTTCGCGTTCCATTTTGCAGATGTGTCATCCACTTACTCTTCAGACTCATCAGCCAATTTATACAATAGGGTATGGAAATTGTTTATACCGAGCCGTTTCTAGGAGGCTGTATGGAAGGGAAGACTACCATGTACAGCTTCGTCTATGCAGAGTTGATCTCATATCCACAGCACTATGACAACTTTTTCATCGACTCTGTTATACAGAGTGTGTATGTTGTGGTAAGTAATTATATGCAACTTCTCAACGCAGCAGTTACCTATGGAGCGTATTCAGAGATGTTGCTGCCGTCACTGGAGCCATGCCTCATTCATTCTATCCACCAACGGACCTTATCAACAACCTGTCAAGTGCGTTCACAAGGAGAGTGATAGGACGGAGTTCTCGACCATTGATATTTTCCCATGGGGATCCTATCATTATGTGGACCTCAACATTTGCACTTCGTAGGGTCAACCAATTCCAGCCAAAACACTTCGTTCCCATGAGAAAGATTTCAGATATTCAAGAAGACATGACAGTGGTAGATTTGTCCGATTATGAAGAGGAGGAGGAGAGAGCCANCAAGGATACAAGTCCAGTATCATCTATTCCCTCCGTTACCAATTCCCCATCAGACGAGCAGTCTTCC
>NW_018471179.1:0-693 GCF_002113885.1 Mizuhopecten yessoensis
CTACTTATCCAACCAAAATTACCACTTCAACCACAACAACCTTTCATACTATACCAACCACTCCAACAACCACCACCACTCCATCCACAACCACCACTCCATCTACGACCACCACTCCAACCACAACCACCACTACATCCACAACCACTACTCTATCCATAACCACTACTCCAACCACAACCACTACTCCAACCACAACCACTACTCCATCCACAACCACCACTCCAACCACAACTAACACTCCAACAACAACAACCATTCTATCGATAACCACTACTCCAATCACAACCACCACTCCATCAACAACAAACACAATCACCACAATCACGACTAAAACCAGAACAACCACTCCATCCATAACCACTACTCCAACCACAACCACTACTTCAACCACAACCACTACTCCAACCACAACCACTACTCCAACCACAACCACTACTCCAACCACAACCACTACTCCAACCACAACCACTCCATCTACAACTACTTATCCAACCAAAATTACCACTTCAACCACAACAACCTTTCCAACTATACCAACCACTCCAACAACCACCACCACTCCATCCACAACCACCACTCCATCTACGACCACCACTCCAACNAAACCACTCCAACAACAACAACAAATCCATCCACAACTACTTCTCCAACCACAATTACCATACCAACCACAACCACCACTCCAACCAA
>NW_018471180.1:0-693 GCF_002113885.1 Mizuhopecten yessoensis
AGAGAAGGAACTCCGTATATACAGTAATAAAAGGGCAGAGACGGTTCTCTGTATCTACAGTAACAAAAGGGCAGAAAAGGTACTCCGTATCTACAGTACCGAAAGGGCAGAGAAGGTACTCCGTATCTACAGTAACAAAAGAGCAGAGACGGTACTCCGTATCTACAGTTACAAAAGGGGAGATAAGGTACTCCGTATCTACAGTAACAAAATGGCAGATAAGGTACTCCGTATCAACAGTTACCTTACAGTAACAAAAGAACAAAGACGGTACTCCGTGTGTACAGTAAACAAAGGTCAGAGAAGGTACTCCGTATCTACAGTAACTCTACAGTAACAAAAGAACAGAGAAGGTACTNCAAAAGGGGAGAGACGGTACTCCGTATCTACAGTAATAAAAGAGCAGAGAATGTACTCCGTATCTACAGTAATAAATAGGCAGAGAATGTACTCCGTATCTACAGTAACAAAAGGGCAGAGACGGTACTCCGTATCTACAGTAATAAAAGAGCAGAGAAGGTACTCCGTATCTACAGTAACAAAAGGGCAGAGAAGGTACTCCGTATCTACAGTAAAAAAGCGCAGAGAAGGTACTCCGTATCTACAGTACCAAAAGGGCAGAGCAGGTACTCCGTATCTAAGGTAACAAAAGGGCAGAGACGGTACTCCGTATCTACTGTTACGAAAGGGCAG
>NW_018471181.1:0-693 GCF_002113885.1 Mizuhopecten yessoensis
GAAGGTATTTTAAACATGTGTATGCCAGTTTAGCAAATATGACATATCTTCCCCGACCAGCCCCTTTAAATATCGGATATCAACAAAAGCAACGCTCTTTTTAGGCTTTGCCTTTTCATATTACGATAGAAAGTTGAAAAGTCACAGCTTACATGCTACACACGTACATGTGGACGATTCTATATGTAATCATAGAATATTGTTGTACGCGTACTGTAGCTCACATGTTCCCGTAAGGTTGCAAAACCTCTGTAATAACAATCGGAAGCGACTTGTTACCATGTAATAGTTATACAAGGAAATCGCAAGTAATCGACAGTACAATCACTAGCAATCATAGTCAATTTTATCATATAAACTTGTTCGAGCATGTAACCATACTGTAGTCGTCGATTAAGAGCCACGGTTGTTCAAACTTCAGACATTAACTTAACAGGAATTTGCTTTGATTGCATGTCTCCTCATACACTCTTTATTCATCATCGTCTCTGAATTCAGTCAAAATTTATCAGATTTATAACAGAATTGTAGAAATTAGATCGACTTGAATGTCAGCGCTTGTAATTAATGATCGATTTTGTACGATTAAGAGGTGAATATACATACATATTACAGTTTATCAGGTTGAAAAGTTGCAAAAATAATTCTGTTTTGACTAATTATACAACATGGGTAATGATTAAAATAATCCAA
>NW_018471182.1:0-693 GCF_002113885.1 Mizuhopecten yessoensis
CACCTAACTCAAATTTATTTTCACAAAACCCGTTGGCAAATGGATTCGTTTGAAAAGTAAACCATACGAACCATTGATAGAGTGATTTAAATATCCACATAGATTTTACTTAAAGGGCTAAGTGACCTATTTCTTCAAATTTAATCTTCCCTGAAAACAATTTGTTTAGTTCAGAAATTAACACAGTTAGATGTTTAAGTTAATTACCGAGTTTATAGGTCACTATGACACAATTTTGTTACTTTAACCTGCACTATAACAAGTTGTTTTCAGGTTCAAAATTTAACTTCAAACTGTTGGTCACTGTGACCTAATTTTTAAATTTTGACCTACATCAAAATAAAACTTCCAATCGGGTGTAAGAACTAACATCAGACCGTTATTAGACAAAATTCGGTCATTGTGACTANCATGACCTACATTATAAAGAAATGTCATCGAGTTCAGGTATTAACATAAAACTGTTCTTTTAACCAAACTAGATCACTGAGACCTTATATTCAAAATTTATCCAAGATGATAATTGGAATAAAAGATTGAAAAAACCTGTTGTTCGACTTAATTAAGTCACTGTGATCTAGATTTAAAACTTGAGCTAAATAAAATAAAACATTATCACATGTTTCAGAATTTAATATTTATTTTCTTAGCCAGGTCCATGAGATTTCCTTTTTATTTGAAATTCATTGTTAA
>NW_018471183.1:0-693 GCF_002113885.1 Mizuhopecten yessoensis
AATAACTAGGGTAGTGACAACGACACATTCTTTGCCGTCTTTTTTTTATGTTTTTTCAGAACTAGGGTAGTGACAACAACACATTATTGGCCGTCTTATTTAAGTTTACAATAACTAGGGTAGTGACAACGACACATTCTTGGCCGTCTTTTTTTGATGTTTACAATAACTAGGGAAGTGACAACGACACATTCTTGGCCGTCTTTTTTTGATGTTTACAATAACTAGGGTAGTAGCAACGACACATTCTTGGCCGTCTTTTTATGTTTATAATAAAAGGGTAGTGACAACGACACATTCTTGGCCGTCTTTTTATGTTTATAATAAAAGAGTAGTGACAACGACACATTCTTGGCCGTCTTTTTTTGATGTTTACAATAACTAGGGTAGTGACAACGACACATTATTTGCCGTCTTTTTATGTTTACAATAACTAGTGTATAATAACGACACATTCTTTGCCGTCTTTTTTATGTTTTTCAGAACTAGGGTAGTGACAACAACACATTCTTGGCCGTCTTTTTTATGTTTATAATATCTAGGATAGTGACAACGGCACATTCTTGGCCGTCTTTTTATGTTTATAATAAAAGGGTAGTGACAACGACACATTCCTGGCCGTCTTTTTTGATGTTTACAATAACTAGTGTAGTGACAACGACACGTTCTTTGCCGGCTTTTTATGTTTATAAT
>NW_018471184.1:0-693 GCF_002113885.1 Mizuhopecten yessoensis
CATACAGATAAAATGGTATCCTGTTGTCTCCTACCCTGGTTATACAGATAAAATGTTATCCTGTAGTCTCTAACATAGGTCATACAGATAAAATGGTATCCTGTAGTCTTCTACCCTGGTTATACAGATAAAATGGTATCCTGTAGTCTCCTACCCTGGTTATACAGATAAAATGTTATCCTGTAGTCTCTAACATAGGTCATACAGATAAAATGGTATCCTGTTGTCTCCTACCCTGGTTATACAGATAAAATGTTATCCTGTAGTCTCCTACCCTGGTCATACAGATAAAATGTTATCCTGTTGTCTCCTACCCTGGTCATATGGATAAAATGTTATCCTGTTGTCTCCTACCCTGGTTGTACAGGTAAATGTTATGCTGAACATTTCTTACCCTGGTCATACTGGTATATGCTATAAAGGTAAAATGTCTACATGAAGTCACACACTTTACACAGTTATAAAGGTGAGTTGCCTACCTGAAGTCCCACACTTTACACAGTTATAANTAGTTACCTACCTGTAGTCACACACTTTACACAGTTATAAAGGTTAGTTGCCTACCTGTAGTCACACACTTTACACAGTTATAAAGGTGAGTTGTCTACCTGAAGTCCCACACTTTACACAGTAATAAAGGTGAGTTGCCTACCTGAAGTCAAACACTTTACACAGTTATAAAGGTGAGTTGCT
>NW_018471185.1:0-693 GCF_002113885.1 Mizuhopecten yessoensis
TTCCCCTTGGTCCTTAGCTGTGCAGGGCACTTTTTTGAGACTGATTGGATAAACAACATTGCCGAAAGGCAGCCATCTTTGATTTTGATATTGAAAGTTTGTTATCGCAATTATTCAGGAAGTATCAGAGAGATTTTCTCCAATTTTATGTGTAGGTTCCCTCGGTCCTTAGCTGTGCAGGGCATTTTTTTGAGACTGATTGGATAAACGACATTGCCGAAAGGCAGCCATTTTTGATTTTGATATTGAAACTTTGTTATCGCAATTTCTCAGGAAGTACCAGAGGGATCTTTCTCACATTTTATATGTACGTTCCCCTTGGTCCTAAGCTGTGCAGGGCATTTTTTTGAGACTGATCGGATAAACAACATGGCCGTCAGGCAGCCATTTTTGATTTTGATATTGAAAGTTTGTTATCGCAATTTCTCAGGAAGTACCAGAGGGATCTTTCTCAAAGTTTATATGTAGGTTCCCCTTGGTCCTTAGCTGTGCAGGGAAACTTTTGAGATTGATCGGATAAACAACATGGCCGACAGGCAGCCATCTTGGATTTTGATATTGAAAGTTTGTTATTGCTATTTCCCGGGAAGTACGGGAGGGATCTTTCTCAAATTTTATGTGTAGGTTCCCCCTGGTCCTTAGCTGTTTAAGGGCAATTTTTGAGACTGATCGGATTAAGAACATGGCCGACAG
>NW_018471186.1:0-693 GCF_002113885.1 Mizuhopecten yessoensis
CTGATGACCTGTATCATCATGCACACCCTTTAGGGCAAGGGAATGGTATTGCTCTGGCACCACCAACTGTTTCACAACTCGACCATCTAGAGAAGCGGTTCTATAAAGAACTCCATCCTGTAAACTCAATCTGTTTCAAGTTCTTAAGCGTTTCTGGACATATGGGGTTTCATTTCTGAGTGTTTTCCCCCTGGGATGGAAACCGGTTCTCAAGAGCTCTGAAACTCTTGCTATGTCTCTGTCATCCGTTTGTTCTTTCTGCAAGTCAATCGCTCCTAGTGTATCAGATAACACTGCACGCTCACTGGCCACATGAGGCACAGCATCACCCACAATACAATCAATGAATGGGGCTACAGTGACAGCAGAATGGCATATAGCCTTAATAACATTCGGACCTAATTGAGACATGCGTGAGAGACCGTCCGCATCAGCGTTGTTTTTCCCAGCCCGGTAATGTAAGGTAAAATTGTAACAGGCCAACGCAGCTACCCAACGATGACTTGTTGCATCTAGCTTGGCCTTACCCAGTACATAAGTTAGAGGATTATTGTCAGTGACAACTTGGAACGGATTACCATAGAGGTAATCGTGAAATTTGTCGATGACAGCCTATTTAAGAGCTAAAAACTCTAACTTATGAGCCGTATAGTTCCGCTCATTGGGTCTTAAGCCGCGGCTTGCATATGCGAT
>NW_018471187.1:0-693 GCF_002113885.1 Mizuhopecten yessoensis
CACACATAACCCGGTAAACATTATTACACATAACCTGGTAAACATAATTACACATCCCCCGGTAAACATTAATACACATAATCCGGTAAACATTATTACACATAACCCGGTAAACATTATTACACATAACCCGGTAAACATTATCACACATAACCCGGTTAACATTATTACACATAACCCGGTAAACATTATTACACATAACCCGGTAACCATCATCAAACATAACCCGGTAAACATTATTACACATAACCCGGTATACATTATCACACATAACCCGATAAACATTACCACGAATAACCCGGCAAACATTATTACACATAACCCTGTACATTATTACACATAACCCGGTAAACATTATTACACATAACCCGGTAAACATTATTACACATAACCCGGTAAACATTATTACACATAACCCGGTAAACATTATCACACATAACCCGGTAAACATTATCGCACATAACCCTGTAAAAATTATTACACATAACCAGGTAAACATTATCACAAATAACCCGGTAAACATTACCACACATAAACCGGATAAACATTATCACACATAATCCGGTAAACATTATTACACATAACCCGGTATACATTATCACACATCACCCGGTTAACATTATAACACATCACCCGGTTAACATTATAACACATAACCCGGTAAACATTATCACACATAACCCGGTTAACATT
>NW_018471188.1:0-693 GCF_002113885.1 Mizuhopecten yessoensis
CCCCTGTGACCTTGAAAATGGGTGAAGGTCATTCATTTTAACAAAGTTTGTAGCCCTTCATCCAAGTTTGCCTCTGGCCAAATATCGACATCCTAGGCCTTTCAGTTATTAAGAAGAAGTCGTTTAAAGTAAAATATTGAGGCAGGACACCGGAAAATGAAGAAATTTTAGCACACTGACTCCTTTGGGCCCCACCCTACAGCCCTTGGGGGTAGGGCTGGCTCAAAATTTTCATGGTATCAAACTGTCAACTCAGGGTTATTATTCCAATCAAGTTATTAACATGTAATATTCAAAGTATCATTTGCCATTATAAACCCAGGGGGTAAACGTGAGACCCTAGGGTCATAAACCTTCAGACCCTTCCATCTATGAAGAGTGTTTGATTCTGCCGTATCTGGGCCTTTGAGAAGAAGATTTTTGAAATTTCGGTCAATTCAACCCTTTTTGGCCCCACCCATCAGCTACGGGGGCTCAGTCAGGCTGATATGTGCATACCATCAAACTGCTATCCAATACTGATAATGCTTACCCAAATTGAATTACCTCTAATGGAAATTAAACTAATGTTGGTCCAAAATGTGATTTCCCTTTATAAACTATAATAAAGTTTACCCCCTCTCCAGGGGTAAACGTGAGATCCCAGGATCATGAAATTCACAATTTTGGCAAAGCACCTTAAGACCCTTCCAT
>NW_018471189.1:0-693 GCF_002113885.1 Mizuhopecten yessoensis
CTAATATATAATGGTTTAATATACGGTAACTTACGTAATATAATAATGTATTGGTATTCCTCATATACGATGCTAATATATAATGGTTTAATAAACGTTAATAATGTTTTGGTATTCCTCATATACAGTGCTAATATATAATGGTTTAATATACGTTAATTTACGTAATATAATAATGTATTGGTATTCCTTATATACAATGCTAATATATAATGGTTTACTATACGTTAACTTACGTAATATGATAATGTATAGGTATTCCTCATATACAATGCTAATATATAATTGTTTAATATACGTTAACTTACGTAATATAATAATGTATTGGTATTCCTAATATACAGTGCTAATATATAATGGTTTTATAAACGTTAATAATGTATTGGTATTCCTCATATACAATGCTAATATATAATGGTTTAATATACGGTAACTTACGTAACATAATAATGTATTAGTATTCCTCATATACAGTGCTAATATATAATGGTTTAATATACGTTAATTTAACTAATAAAATAATGTATTGGTATTCCTTATATACAGTGCTAATATATAATGGTTTAATATACGTCGACTTACGTAATATAATAATGTATTGGTATTCCTCGTATACAATGCTAATATATAATGGTTTAATATACGTTGACTTACGTAATATAATAATGTATTGGTATTCCTTATATACAGTGC
>NW_018471190.1:0-693 GCF_002113885.1 Mizuhopecten yessoensis
GTACCTGTCAAAGTATCAGAAGGGTTTGTTTATGACTGTGTTGTACCTGGTACCTGTCAAAGTGTCAGAAGGGTTTGTTTATAACTGTGTTGTACCTGGTACCTGTCAAAGTATCAGAAGGGGTTTGTTTATAACTGTGTTGTACCTGGTACCTGTCAAAGTGTCAGAAGGGTTTGTTTATAACAGTGCAATACATGTTTCTTGTCCTCGTCGTACTGTCTACACTAGATTCCATGAAATAAGTAGGTCACGAACGCTCTAACGGGTAATGAGCAAGTCATTAATTATTATTTGCCGTTAACCCTTTGGTTTATCGATTTTACGCTCTGTTGTTAATACGAACATGAAAGCAACTAAGCATCGCATGGCGTCTGAAAGAACAGTGTCTATCTGTTGTTCATTTAACCCAGGCTTCTTACCTACCTGAATCACGCCACTGTTCTCAACATACTCACACGCGCATGCTTACGATTCTGGCATGTAATATTTTGACTCTTTTGCTCTGCCTTGTTTTAATTGACGATGCAGCATGATACGCGCTTAACATTTTTAAACATTCTCGCAAATTAAAAAACAAACATCATCCTTTTGGTTAAAGTTTGTTCGAGTTTTATCGATTTCGAGAGATCAAATTACATTTATATTTGATTTTTTTTTTTTAAAGCATCAACCTTTATTCCTTTCTATTTGTCA
>NW_018471191.1:0-693 GCF_002113885.1 Mizuhopecten yessoensis
TTTTTTTTTGTCTTCGCAATGATTCAATTACTGTGCCACTTTGATCTTTGATCACCAAATTTGTTATTAACGGACTAACATCTATAAAATCAACAGGTAGTAGCAGTAAAACCGCTTTCGAGGCACGATCTGCCTTTCCATTTTCATGTATTCCCACATGTCCGGGAACCTTACATGATGTAATTTCACATTACTAACTCACTGAAATACCATACGGAAGGCAAAAATACTCCGCTCGGACACATCATACTGACAACGGGTTTACCAGGTGTTGCGATCGAATAAAATGCCAAACATAAAGCAGGTAATCGTAACTACTACATTGAATGACTGGTTTGTCCATTTCCCCAACAGCAAAACGATTTACAAATGAGAGTCATTACTAAGCAAAGAAACAAAAAATAAGACGGTAGGGTACAAAAACATATCGCTAATTCAGCAGGGATTTTTCAGTTGCATGGGTTGGATTCTCACATATGTCGCCACTTACGATTGTGCAGTGGGTGACAGCAAATCTATTTATTCTCAATCCCAGACCTGCAGGGATGATATGTTTTGCTTGACGAAAAAAATTGGTTTCATATGTAACTTCGTAATAAACAACATTTTTGCATGCGATCCATCATGGAGCTCATTAGAACAAATAATCCTACTTTGCATCTTGATTTCGTCATGCTCCCCATGATTTTGACA
>NW_018471192.1:0-693 GCF_002113885.1 Mizuhopecten yessoensis
TTTTTTTTGCTTTTCCTTTAAAAACAAAGGTGCATATATAATGGTGATTAACAAAAATCCGCAATAAGATTATATAAATTAAATCTTCTCATTGACCCGAACATTCTATTAATTTCATAATGACACATAATATTTAGGACGTATCCATTGGTTTCCAGATGAATACAATTTACATAACGATTGTGATTGTTTTCGAACCAGATTTGCAAAAGAAGACAGTGTTTGTTATACTACGAACACGCACCTGATTATCTATTGATCATTTCTAAAGACGAAAACAAATTGCCAACCAAACATGACATATCATATTGTGTAGTTTTATTTAACGCCACAATCAAATGGCACATTTGTTTTGTTAGGTCATAGTTCATTCCGTATATAAGATTCTTCATATATCAGTGGTAGAATTGTTATAAACCGATTTTAATTTAGGGTCTGCAAACATGTATTTATCCCGATAATTATGTCACTGCCTGATGATCATTTACAGTCGCATGTGCAATATATTATGCACGTATTTGTTCATTGAATGAAGGGCTTTTGAACTAATCCTACAACCTGTTGGCCCTGAATATATCCAAACCGCAAATTCTTCCCCTGAACTCATTTATGTAATTTTTAATTTTACCGATTAAGTAAGATTAAAGGAAGAAACAATAGATATAAACAGTATACTTACCCTCGTACATATAT
>NW_018471193.1:0-693 GCF_002113885.1 Mizuhopecten yessoensis
CGATAAAACATGTTTAAGGAACTGACAGCAAACCAACGAAGAAGTTAAAGATAAAATTCAACTTAAAAGTAAAAGTAGATAGTAAATAATTAACAAGAAAAACATGTTTTAGCTATCAAGGACCGTTGAATTAATCCCACAACTGCTCAGATAGTCGCAAGTGGTACATTAGAGCATTCAATGAGATACTACACTCTCACACATTTTACTACGTTTGAGCAAAATCTGGCATAGAACCCTAGGGACCACTAACATCACCTTTACGTATACCCTCAAATGTATCAATAAGTCACAGGCCTTGGAGGCCATGTTTGATAACCGATCAGAAAATTAAATGCATTACACACATCTAAACATTATACAGCACAGTTTATCCAGCCAGTGGTCACAACGAATACGCCCGGAAACTATAGGGCCGCACTTGTTTATCACGATCCAAGCGGTTGAACCGGTTGGACCAGAGTTGTTCGCTTATGAAATTATGAAAGCAGGCCATGGAAAAGCCTTGCAAGGTCTGCATAAACATTTGCAGTTCCGCCAGGATTTATACCCGAACATGTTACATTTAAAAACAGACAAATCGGTTGAACAGGATACGCAAAAGGGGGCCATTTGTCGAAAAAATAAATTTGAAAGATTAAGAAATGCAGAAAAAATAAGTCTCCTTCGTTTGAATGATTCAATTAAACAAAA
>NW_018471194.1:0-693 GCF_002113885.1 Mizuhopecten yessoensis
TAACCGGAACAAGGACGTAAAGCCCCATCAATCAATCAATCAACTACTAGCAAAATATTGGTTACGTCATTAGTGGGGACTTCCAATCTATATCAAAGCCGGTACAATCTAGAGGATACCGGATCTCTCAACGATATATAAACCGAGACTCGGTAAACTACTAGCAAAATTTCCGGGATACTTCATACAGACACTGTAAGTTTTTCTTTTCTTTATAGTCTAGTTTTAAATATTTTGTAATACGCTCAGTGTGATAAATATAACCATTGGGTCTAAACTATAAAATATATATGACCTAAGTGTATAGTCTATGACTGGTGCTGGTATAAAGTGCGATACTATATAACTAACGTTAACGTTAGGACACACTGCAATAGCGTTAATCCTCTCTCAAATACTACTTTTAGGTGCAAATTCTGTTTTCTTTTTTATTACAAAGTCATTATAGTTTGGTAAAAATAAACACTTTTCTTTCTTCTATCAAAGTGCAACTTTATACACAAACAATAAAACGTGTCTCAACCACGGACTTAGATAGCTAATTCCGTGTTTCAACATTGTAAGACCGACAGTAGTGCGACTTTCCTCTGGCCCAGACACCAGACATGTTGCCGGATTGATGTCAACATGTCTTAGTCTGGTGTTAGGGCTACTCCAACAATGTTAGAGGTTTTACACGACGAAAAACTTTTG
>NW_018471195.1:0-693 GCF_002113885.1 Mizuhopecten yessoensis
GAAGTCATTGTATGTGTTCTCTTAAAATGCTGCTGAAATCAAAGCAATTTGGAGGAAAGGCTTCTGGATAAATCACGTTTGTTATATAATATACCATAAGAGGAAAATACACAAAAGTATTATTCAAACAATTTTCTGACCGTGTACCAATTTGGGTATGTTGCGTACCAATTGTAGTAACATGACATTATATATGCATGGAGTGAACATTATAGACTGATTATGAGATATCTAATAATAATTACATCAGAGGTCCAAAATAATGATAAAATGAATATGAAGGCCAAAAAACATCCGTCCAGTACCACTAACAATTCTGTAAAACTTGTAAACATATAGGGCAGCAATTATTTGATCACTTTATATTAAATTATTCAGGTCCCAGGTCAAGAGGTCGGCCAGCCTTGAAGGTGGATTTAGAGTTTGTAAGGAGACAGTTGAATCGCGGCTACACAGCAAAGGGGATTTCCAAACAACTTGGTTGCTCTGCTGGGTTGATTTATAAGACTCTTCGAGATGAAGGACTCACTGTTGGTAGCGCCAAATATTTATCAATAGATGACAACGAATTAGACAGGAATGTTAGAGAAATTCACAGTGATCACCCTAATGCTGGTTATGTGGTAAGTTACCTTTCATCAGAAATCTATATGGGGTGTCTGCATCTTGCATCATTTAAAACCTTTGTTTTCT
>NW_018471196.1:0-693 GCF_002113885.1 Mizuhopecten yessoensis
CCAATTGACATATATAAAGTCAATAAAATCTGATGAAATGAAAAACCTTCCGTGCTAACCGACTACATTTTCATTTCTTATCAAGAAAAGCGCTTTCAGAATATCGTACACTGCTTACAATAACTTTGCGAAAAATTATTTCTTAATCCCCCATTTCACCATTCAGCTATCCAAATTCATACATCGTAGGGACAATGGCAACGGACTTCACTCTTATTAATCAAACTTTGTGCGACGATTGAGTGTTTAATTTCTCTATTCCAATGCGTGGAGATGGTAATCATTAACATGATGGAATTTCTGCGTTTTTTCAAAAATAAATTTCGAAGATGTAACACCTGCATTGCAGCCGTTACATAGAGGTTATCAAGCGAGTGGTGGCTAGTTAGCATGTTTATCTAACTCGAGTTGGTTAATTTTTAAATTGTATGAAAACACCAGGTTTACCTAGTGTCTTTTATAAATCGAAAATTTATTTACGGGATTTAGATAAAAAAGATAATTTGCCATCACGTGTTTGCGAGATTTTTTCCCTCGCAACGTTTATTGTTACTTGACTTCATAATGATAAGAATACAACCAGTGAAATAACGGCCGAGGTTTTACCCAAAATGGGTAACAAGAGACGTTTACACAATCAATCTGAAAAGATGAACCTGCAGCGGTTGTGGAAGAAAAACAATCACATTGATG
>NW_018471197.1:0-693 GCF_002113885.1 Mizuhopecten yessoensis
TATGCTTTTTGTAGTCAACATTACCATCAACCTTATTGTTTTATGTGACTTTGCTTTAATTTAATGAAAATTGAAATCTTAGAAAATATTGCTCAATACAGCTATAATTTATAGGTGAATATAGCTATGTAGGTCTTTATAGCTATATAGCTTAATTGGCAGAGTGTACTAGTACTGGACCTGACTACCGATACCTCCCAGTCACCTAGCCAAATCCTGCTACCAACCTGAGTCTCTTTTTTTCTTAGCCTTTAACCTGGAGCAAAAGGCTAAAGTTTGAGTATTCCCTTGCCAATTAAAGTGGACTGAAAAAGTGTTGGCTATTCAGCTTAAAAAGCACCACTATAGACAGAAGAGAAAACACAAGAGGGCCAGGTACCTCCAAACTCTAAAGGGATGCATATACTAAAAACAAAGGATCTACATTGATTGTTCCAGTCCGGGGCCCGTATTCATGAAACCATTCTCATGCTCAAACATGGATTTTTGTGCTCAAACTAACTTTCTTGTAACTTGTTTAAATCATTTCAAACGATCAAAACGTCAAATCTAAACATTGAAAACAGTATTTGGTTAAGTTTTTTTATTTGTGTTTCCAAATCATTGACAAAATAATATTTATTGATAATTTATAAACGAAACAAAAAATAGGCTTGAGCACAAAATCCATGCTTGAGCATGAGAACGGTTTCA
>NW_018471198.1:0-693 GCF_002113885.1 Mizuhopecten yessoensis
GTGTATATGTACCAAAAATGAAATTAACAGGTCAGTCAGAACATAATTTTAACAAATTCCAAGGAAAATATACATCAATCTGACCCACCCGTCTGTGTAAAATGTTCTTCTAAGTAACGTAAATTGTAAATTGCTATTGTGCAATAGGGCAGCGTCCGTCGTTCTTCCGTCAACTTTTCCTTTAAAACGCTACTGGTCCTGAACGGCTTAGTGGATTTTAACAAAAATTGGTCTGGAGCATCCTAGGGCCAAGGGCTCTCAATTTTGTATATGGTTGGTGTGGCCCCCATGGGGGCAGAGAGGCGGGGGAAATATAGGTAAAACCTTTAAAATCTTTCTTCTACCGTAGGAATTAAGGGACTTCATCCTAATTTAGCCTGGATCATCTTTGGGCCAAGGAAACTCAATTTTGTATAAACGGTGGATGTGGCCCCCTGGGCGCAGAGGAGCGGGGCGCAATAGGGGAAATAGAGGTAAAACCTTTAAAATCGTCCTTCTACCATAGGGATTATTCGGTAAGGGTTTTCATCCCAATTTTGTCTGGAGCATCCTTGAGCAAAAGGGACTCAATTTTTATGAACAGTGAGTGTGAGGGAGCAGAGGGATGGGGCCCAATAGGGGGCTGGAGATCTGACATTAATCGACGATAGACCGATATAAAAAAGTCGATAAAACGTCAGAATAATTCGGACT
>NW_018471199.1:0-693 GCF_002113885.1 Mizuhopecten yessoensis
GGCTACAATTGTTTTTAGATATACAGTGAATCACGTTAAATTTTATGTGCAGTCATACGTTGATATGTTCTCTTTATCCGAAATTTCCTACAAAGTTAAGTTTAAATTTTCCATGTGTTTTAACATAATCATTTGTTTATATTATGAAGAAGACTCCACTACGTTGAGAACCGACAACGGATTATCATAATCGTTTTAAATACAAAGAGTTACGACTTTATTTTTGGTTATTATTATTTGTATCTGTCTATTATGACTCTCAGACTACCAGATGGTCAAGCTATTGTAGTATCCTTTGTCTTTTGTATTGTTTGTATGTGTTTATAAATCCCATATAATATAACTTTTCGAATATTTTTTTTCATGCATTGGCCACTGTTTCTATGAAATCTGTTGAAAAACTAAAATCAACTAAGAAAAAATTCCATTATTTTGTTCAAAATCATAAAAATGCTTGTGAGTTTTTAATTTTGTAAATAAAAAAAACACCTTAAGTATGGAATCGGTTTTTGTATATAGAGTTCTATGTCAGTGACTCCTTTTAAAGTATTCACTTATGTAAAAAGTAAGGGGGGAATGCATTTATCATGTTTAAATTTCATAGGAATGAAATATCTGTTTATTCAAATTTTCTTGTCAAGATTGCTTATAAATTGTTCAGTTCTGTTTATTTCGCCATTACTGCCTTCCTTA
>NW_018471200.1:0-694 GCF_002113885.1 Mizuhopecten yessoensis
GAACGGGTTATCATAAACGTAGGTTTGAAATAAAGACATTGAACGAGTTATCATAAACGTAGGTTCGGAATAAAGACATTGAGCGGGTTATCAGAAACGTAGGTATACAAATGATAGGGAGTGGTTTATCAGAAACGCAGATATAAAGAAAAGGATTATAAGAAATGTAGTTATAAAATAAAGACATGAAATGGGTTATTAGACATGTAGCTATAAATAGATATGGAGCATAGACATCGAATAGGTTATCAGCAATGTAGATAAGACAAGGAACGGGTTATTAGAAATGTAGATATATACACTAGTAAAGAACAAAGACATAGAATGGGATTCTTAGACATATAGATATGGAATAAGGACATGGGACAGATTATTAGAAATGCATGATGTATGAAATGAAGACATGTAACCGGGTAACGTCAATGGGAAATTATTTCCAAAATTAACTTATAAAATATATCAAATTATAAGTAGTTGTCCTTTATACATGATAAGAAGCTATATACAATTTACGGAAATATTATCGAAATATTTGTAATATGATAAGCCCTTATTATGCAAATTACGAATAAACTGACATTTTTGTATGCATCAATTTTGCTTTCAATTATATATTCAAGTATGTGCATGTGATATAAATGATATGCAGCCTTTTAGTGTAGATGAATGCATGCAACAAATCATGTACATTGAT
>NW_018471201.1:0-694 GCF_002113885.1 Mizuhopecten yessoensis
AGAAAAACCAAAATACGTTTTGGAGTTTTATTAAGAGAAAAAAGAATGAACACTAACAACATCCCACCAATTAGAAATCCAATAGATGGTCTAACCTACCTCGATCCTAAAAGGAACGCACACTTTACACAATTTCAGTCTGTTTTCACCAGGGAAAATCTTTCAGAATTACTAGACGTGAGCCCATCGCCATTTTACACAATGTCTCCCATTATCATAAGTGAGTCAGGTGTACTGTACACAGGCTACTATAGAACATACAGGTACATACAGCTACTGGCCCAGACAATATTCCAGCTAGAGCTCTCAAAGAATCATCAACAGAAATTACTCCATTATCTTTTTTTTTTCAATTTCTATAGACTCGGGCACGGTACCACTTGACTGGCGTGAGGCACGTATGGTACATATGTAACAGTCTTCGAGAAGGATGGTAAACAATCTGCTGAAAATAAAAACATCTCTGTATGCTCAATGCTACTCATTTTGTTGAGAATAAATTAAATATAAACAGAAAATAAATATTTAAATTGAAAAAGCTTACTTTGTACTTTCGTAATAAAGGATGTTGTGGTCTATGCAACAAGACAGTATTGATTACATTTTTCAAGAGGCGTTGCGGTTATTAAAGCAATAAANTTTAAGTACAATGTATATTTTCACGAACAAACCAAAGTGAAACATCAACACTGAT
>NW_018471202.1:0-694 GCF_002113885.1 Mizuhopecten yessoensis
TTGAAGTGTTTCTTCCTTAAAACGGGTTTAGAAATTAAAGTTATCCACGTTTTTGACGAATCAGGTTTCGCATTGAAAATATTTGCGGTTTGAAAATCGGGGGCTTCAATATTTGCCACATTCTGATTGGTTGAAAAAGACCGGAAAACTTCACCGGGAAGCCTGCAATACCGAACGCGAGAGGATATATATCCGATATCAAATTTACAAGTTTTGACCTCATCACAGACAATTTTCATATTTGACTCAAAGGTCTATCAATTTTGATATGTGTTTGTCACTCGTTCAACAGGAAAACAACCGTCGGCTTCACGAAAGCTAATCGCTGAATCGCTGATGTGGCATCGTTGAAAGCTAGTTTAAGCTTGTGGTGATGCATCATTGTTATTTCTTCACTCGCGACTTACTTTTCCGGTTGCGAACTTATTATTTCCTTAATCATAGCAGTGTAGAAATGTCTTTAACAATAATGAGATTTAAATTTTAAAACAATTCCACTCGTTTGTTCCTATCACGTGTAGATAAAAATAGGGTTGAGCCCTTGTATTGTAAAGTTTGCATAACAAACTCAATCACTATATCTTGCGTCAATTATATGGATTCCAGTGAATTTTCGTGGGTTCTCTCCCTTAGATCTGGTGGCTCGCGGTTGTCATCCTGAACAAATGCACTAAATAAGAATTCATTCAATACA
>NW_018471203.1:0-694 GCF_002113885.1 Mizuhopecten yessoensis
GACTATATCAGGGGCGGGTCCAGGTGAGGGCGTAATGGGCGTAATCTGCTAATATTGTATGAATATGGCAATTTATCATATTCATTAATTAAAGACATACTCTGATAAAAAAAAAAAATGTCAAACCATGACACTTCAACTATAAAATATACATGCTCCAAGTCAGGAACCGTTACATTAGTGCATTTCACAATTATTTTATGTTTTTTAGCAAAAAAAAAGGTCCAAAACTTTTTTCGCCTCGCTACGCTCGGCGACAGATTTTATTCTACGCCCCCTCTTTTAAATATCATAGAAACGCCCCTGTATATAGCTAGTGGCCTTGGGTGTCGCACTGATTTGAACTTACCGTTTGTTTACCAAATTAGTGATGCCATGAGTAACTCATTAATTAAACAGCAACGATGTTATGGTGTTATTTGTTCTTTTGTACGACAAACGTACAATGTCTGAAGACTAGATTTATATTTTGACGGTGGACCTCTCGTATCCCCCTTGCGGGCGGGACGCCAAATTAGGTAATAATGAACAAGTCCCCTGTGGATTCATACATTTGTCATCACCAGGTTGCCCCTATAATAATACCATCTGACTTCTAAAACACGCTGTTGATAGAAAATTTGAACCGAAACTTAAATTTTCTTTCCATTACACAAAAAAAGTCTTTGGGCCATACTTAAAATATGTTTTTTTC
>NW_018471204.1:0-694 GCF_002113885.1 Mizuhopecten yessoensis
ATTTGTCTACATGGTACTTAACTAAAACTACAGTAACATCCTAACATTTCTGCTGTTAATTTGTCTACATGGTACTTAAGGATGTACACCTCTGAGAAATCAAAAATTTCCTGTATTAAACTTTTTTTCTTATATGGGTTTTTGGAAAAAGGAGTTAATGGCATAGTAGAAAATGCAAAAAAAACCTCATGTCCATGTGCTCGTTTTTGTGCTATGATCGGTCAAAGATACCAATTTACCACAACATGTGATTTTAGGTGATTTTTTGGGTTTTGACCATTTGCAGAACAAATTCATACAATTTCTTCCAAGTGTGTTATCAGATATGTATAAATGTTTGTAGAATTGTTGAAAATATTATTTTTCTTTTAAATTATGGAAGTAAAATTTCTTAATCTTTTTGTTTTATCTCAAAAAGTCGATTTTAGTTACCCCTACCCCCTATTTTTAATGATAAAATACTCATTTTTTACCATTTTTTTACAGATACAACGCTTGATATAAAAAGTTCTGGTATTTAACTTTTTTTAATATCCAATGAATTAAATGAAAACGTGTTTCTCTTTCTAAAACATCTACAAAAATAGGGGGTCAGTGTGCTTCTTTTTTTGTTCCATTATCATTTGTGTTATTTTTTACTTTTTTCAGAGTCAAAAATCAAAAGTGCTTCAGTCACACTAAATACGTAAAAAAA
>NW_018471205.1:0-694 GCF_002113885.1 Mizuhopecten yessoensis
TCTGTCCAGGCTACCTAGGTAACATGTATAGGTCCATGTCCTGCTTTTTCTGTCCAGACTTCCTAGGTAACATGTATAGGTCTATGTCCTGCTGTTTCTGTCCAGACTACCTAGGTAACATGTATAGGTTCATGTCCGTCTGTTTCTGTCCGGCTACCTAGGTAACATGTATAGGTCCATGTCCTGCTGTTTCTGTCCAGTCTACCTAGGTAACATGTATAGGTCCATCTCCTGCTGTTTCTGTCCAGACTACCTAGGTAACATGTATAGGATGTACATGGTCTGCTGTTTCTGTCCAGGCTACCTAGGTAACATGTATAGGTCCATGTCCTGCTGTTTCTGTCCAGACTACCTAGGTAACATGTATAGGTCCATGTCCTGCTGTTTCTGTCCAGACTACCTAGGTAACATGTATAGGTCCATGTCCNACCTTGGTAACATGTATAGGTCCATGTCCTGCTGTTTCTGTCCAGACTACCTAGGTAACATGTATAGGTTCATGTCCGTCTGTTTCTGTCCAGACTATCTAGGTTACATGTATAGGAGGTCCATGTTCTGCTGTTTCTGTACAGACTACCTAGGTAACATGTATAGGATGTACATGTTCTACTGTTTCTGTCCAGACTACCTAGGTAACATGTATATGTCTATGTCCGGCTGTTTCTGTCCAGACTACCTAGGTAACATGTATAGG
>NW_018471206.1:0-694 GCF_002113885.1 Mizuhopecten yessoensis
AACCTTAGGATATGGATGTAATGGGCAGCATGTTACTGTTTTATTCATACCGTGTTTTCTTTAGTACGTACATGTATGTACATACGTGTATGTTGATGCAGGTTTTTAGATTAAACCGATATGACGTGACTGTCTGAGGCAGCATATTATTTGGTTTAGAAGATTTTGACCTCCTTTTTAATAGTATTGAATTTTTCCACACACGGAGTTCTCCGGATAGGTCAACTTGATAGAGTTTAAAACCTCCGTCAAGTTTTTATAACATTATACTATAGTTCGAATCTAAGAAATGGTTTCTGGCATTTTTTTCTAAATACTATTAGACTTTAGCATTTAAATAAATGCTCTATTACCACAATAAATGTCGCAGTGTTTTTTTTTGGCAAAAACACTAGCAGAGTGTCTCCTGTGTGCTTTAATTTCAAGTGGATCACATAAACACGATGTTATAAATTCAAAATATGTTTGTATATTTGGATGGAATACATATCTCGGGATTCGAAAATGTTAGAAAAATAATCAACTCAGGCCGCCACTGGCATTCGTCATTTTGCTCTCCCTTGTTATATATTCCACTTTAATACACGCACGTATGTGATAATTTCTTAAACAAAAACTTATCTTTTTGTATGCACAAACGTAAATATATCTTATTTCGATTTTGTAATACACTGAATTATTAATGCTGTTTAAG
>NW_018471207.1:0-694 GCF_002113885.1 Mizuhopecten yessoensis
TTGGAAAAAGAAGGGAAACATAATTGGCAACACATACATTCAAAATAATTGGCAACACATACATTCAAAAATTGAAATATTGGTTTGACGGTATCTTTTTATGCAAAGTCGACATCTATGAAATGTGCGAAAAAGGCTAGTCAACAAAATCAATTTTCTTCATGACAAGTCCTAGAAACATTTGTCGATATCCTGAGCAAAACTCAATAAATCGCAAAACATTGAGTTTTATGATGAAAAAGATTTCAGTATATGGTATTGTAAATAATAAGACTTGTATTTTTGAACTTGTCAACAGGTAACCCTTATAAAATCCAATACGATAACTAACACGCAAGCTGGATATTTTGAAAGAGACTTATTTTTTAAATATGCGAAACTATAAAGAAACACCGGTTGTTTCAATACAATGCCCAAAAACAGGTGGAATTTCGTTCCTAAAAACGCAGGATTTGTGCGAATTTTTCTAAGTCATTTAACTCGGTATCCTGCACAAGTATAGTAGATGTCGACAATTGTTACTATGTAAAATAGATAAAGAAAGTACAGACACGTTCTACAGGTTATACAAGCGTAAATGTTACCGCAAAAAAATTTAAAGGGTTAAATGGCTTTTCAATTGCGTTCAACAATGTAAAACCTATTCAAAAAAAACTATCCAAGTGGCCAAACTGAATCTCCTACCGCTGATGAT
>NW_018471208.1:0-694 GCF_002113885.1 Mizuhopecten yessoensis
CGACTACAGAGGACGCTCGTTGAAGACTACGGCGACTACAGAGGAAGCTCGTCCCAGACTACGGCGACTACAGAGGACGCATGATTCAGACGTTATAGAAAAACACACGAGAATAAAAGTTAGATAAAAACCCGGCAGGAACCGAAGAAAAGTAAGAGAGCATTCATCATACCCACAAAAATACACCGAAGGCGAAACCCATGATCCGGACATATAAGCTTTCCCTGTCTCCCGTCACATCCTTTATGAGCATTTCTCATGGAAAAACACTGAAGTTATTGATATAAGTCGAAAACTGTTCGAGAAGTGTTCTTTCCATCACTTATTGGACAGTCTGAGGCTTATATCTAACTTAAATGCTGATTCAGGAAACAAATTCCCTATTGATGTTAAATGACACATACCTATTGTCAATCTCATGCAACCTCATTCAAACCTCATACAACCCTCATACAAACGTCATACAAATCTCATGCAACCCCATACAGACCCCAACAAACCTCATACAAACCTCATACAAATCTCATGCAAACCCCATACAAACCTCATACAAACCTCATACAAACCCGATACAAACCCAATACAGACCCCATACAAACCCCATACAAACCTCATACAAACCTCATACAAACCCCATAAAAACCCCATCCAAACCTCATACAAACCTCATACAAACCTCATACAAACCCCATAC
>NW_018471209.1:0-694 GCF_002113885.1 Mizuhopecten yessoensis
ATTGAACCGTCATACAGAGATATGTACCGTCACTGGTCCTGGAGAAATTGAACCGTCATACACAGATATGTACCGTCACTGGTCCTGGTGACATTGAACCGTCCTACAGAGAGATTGTAGTTCTTGTCGTCATTAAATAAAGAGTTATGATAGGGTCGTACTTGAGTTGTCTGATTTCCTGTGTAGTGAGCGTTATACCAAGGGATAAAAAACTACACAACACTGTCGCGAACGACATAGAAAGCGGATTATTTTCAGTGGTCAACAAATTCAATAATCTGGTAAAATACTTGTGAATGATGAAGTAGCACTCAGAAACTGGGCCACAAATGCCTGTGTGTAGTCATGACAAATCTAATCTAGGTACAACTTCTGTGCTTCATTCACTATAACTCGTAATGCCAAATAGATTGGCTGTTGTTTCCATTTCCCAGCGGTAAAATTCACACCTTAGCTAGTGGCCCAAGAATGGTGTCCCCTGGGGAATGACCATTAGCTGTTGATCAGTAGATGGTCAGTTTGAGAATGAGTTTTACCAACAGTAATGACAGATAAAGGCTCAATGGTTATGTGATGAATGTTGTATCTATTGAAGTGAACTTTGGACAAATCTTACTGGTGTGCTGATAGAGATCACATGATCACAGGCTAATACATCTAAATGTGACCCTACATGGCCAGACTTATGATCTCA
>NW_018471210.1:0-694 GCF_002113885.1 Mizuhopecten yessoensis
GAGTTTAATCTGTGTTGGAATTGTTCTATTTTAGTCAGTGGTAAATGATTTCTTTGGGCATACCAGCACTCTTTATACCCCAGAGCGTTGTGTAGTGGGAAGGAAATTTATATTTGTGATGTCCCCATGATAACTTAGATACACATCAATCCAAATTATAAACATTGAAAAACTGAAAGATGGATGGACAAAAATGAAGACCGAGGGAATCTGTGAAAAATAACTAGGTATTTCAGTTTTTTTGATACACTCCCCTAAAGCTTCACTTATCCAACAATATGGGGGAAATTACTGTACATGGTAGATGTCACTCCTCGATTAAACCCATATCAGTTCTTACTCAGCAATTCAATCTGATATAATTTCAAGTCATTCTATTATTTAGCTTACAGTTCAATATTTTACCATTTAATTATATCATGGTTTTTTATTTCACAGAGTGTATTAAATTTGTTTTCACAGTTTAAAATCCATACATCATTTCTCAGTTGAACAACATCAATTTGAAGGCAACATGAACCCTATTTGAAAATCATGTTGAACTTTTGAATTACTATATAGTTACCATTGCAGTGAATTATTGTAACGTGATAGTATTGACTACACCGTATTATAAGAATATCAAATGGAGGCAGTTAAGACCCGAGAAGATGAGGATAGACCTGATTCAGCATAAAAAGATCTTAGTCGGCAT
>NW_018471211.1:0-694 GCF_002113885.1 Mizuhopecten yessoensis
TAACTTTGTAACCATTAAGTCAATGCCTTCACCATTTAACTTTGTTACCATGTAGTCAATAACCTCACCATTTACATGTGTAACCATGTAGCCAATGCCCTCACCATTTAACTTTGTAACAATGTAATCAATGCCCTCCTATTTAACTTTGTAACCAGGTAGTCAATGCCCTCACCGTTTAACTTTTGTAACCAGGTAGTCAATGTACTCACCATTTAACTTTGTAACCAGGAAGTCAATGCCCTCACCATTTATTTTGGTAACCATTGAGTATATGCCCTAACCATTTAACTTTTGTAACCAGGTGGTCAATGCCCTCACCATTTAACTTTGTAACTACGTAGTCAACGCCTTCACCATTTACCTTTTTACCATGTAGTCAATTCCCTTACGCTTCAAATGTGTAGCCATGTAGTCAATGCCCTCGCCATTTAACTTTGTAACCATTTTTCAATGCCAATACCATTTAACTTTGTAACCATGCATATAGTCAATGCCCTCACAATTTAATGTTTGATCTACATTGTCATTGCCCTCAACATTTAACTTTGTAACCATGTAATCAATACCCTCTTTATTAAACTGTGTAACCATGTAGTCAATGCCCTCACCATTTAATTTTGTAACTTCATAGTTAATGCCCTAACCATTTAATTTTGTAACCATGTAGTCAAAGCCCTAACCATTAAACTTT
>NW_018471212.1:0-694 GCF_002113885.1 Mizuhopecten yessoensis
GACTGGTCCCTTTGTCAAGCTATGACTGAGTTTGGAAATATGTGATATCAAAATTCTACTTTCTAAACAAACAATCTACGTACTAAACGTGTCGCACAGTGTTATTGTGACACATTAAATATGTACATTGTTTGTTTAGAAAGTAGAACTTTGATATCACATATTTCCAAACTGATATATCTTATTGAAAATAAAATTATGCACTGTCCAGGTATTTTTGTACTTTTACAATACATATGATATAAGAGCTGGTTTGCAGACGGATGCCATGAATCCATTTCTGTCTTTTATTTGCAGTACACATGAATAACTAGCTAGGTCAGACGACCATCACAAGATCCTGACCGATGTTATTTATGTAAAAAATTCTTCACTATTGCCATCGTGTGTGGTGTCGAGTCGCGATGTACGAGGTGATCATACTAAAGGAAGGCTACAGTCGGAGTGAGGGACCAGGTGAGTTCATAAATATCACTCTGAAATATCCATGTCCTAATTGTAAAATATACAAGATGGCTGACAACTCCTCAGGAATGACATACCTGCCAACTCTCCCTGTTTTGGAGAGAGAAACCCCATTTTAATACCTAATATTGACCTTTTTCAGTCAGTGAACTTGTCAAATAATCTATACCTATATCATACAAGTTTGCCAACCCTCCCTATTTAGGAGGGAGACTCCCAATTTTGGACC
>NW_018471213.1:0-694 GCF_002113885.1 Mizuhopecten yessoensis
ATCAGTTTTAGAATTATTTTGATATTTTGACTCATTGTGTACTCAATAACGGAACTTATATTACATAGAACATTATTATGAGGGTTCGTATCCATTCCTTTTGTTTTAATATGAATTGTCTAAATAATATACCAGTAAATCAATGTATTAACCATATTTCATTTGATACTGCTAATGCAATGTGATGAACATATTGAATATTTCCTAATAATGTTAATGCAAGGGACACATTCAACGCCAATCAGTAATGTGATATATATGCAACATTTGGACATGAAGTGATGTATAAGGTAGCAGTATACAGTAGCGTACGGTGGTCAAGGGTGATATTTTTGTGCAATGAATAACCCCTGTAATATCACATGTATCAAAATAAAAATAAATAAATAAACAGCACTAAAAATGGCATAAACACGATGAGGTGGACTATGTGGGTTTTATATTTAAAAAAAAACAAATAGAAATAAAAATCGAATTCGGTTTGAGAATACATTTTTGGCTATTTACATGAAGTCTATTTTTGTACTCAGCACATGTGTACAAATTTTAAAAAATCCAGTTTAACGACCTATGCTAAAACGTAAGTATTTCTGTTACTGAGTAGGTGATATTTAATTTAAGACTGGTTTTAAGAAAACAAAATACTGCTTGCGTGGGTCACATTGTCATGTTTTGATGTGGTAACCATGGTTTT
>NW_018471214.1:0-694 GCF_002113885.1 Mizuhopecten yessoensis
GTGTTTAAATTGCTTTTAGCACTTAATAATATTTATGTTAGCATATGATAACTTTAAAGCATTGCATTGCTACAAGTAGCCATTCAAATGTTCTGACTATTTCAGCCCAAACAAAATATTTCAGTTATTTTGTGGAAGTTTTGACCCTTGAATATTTATATGATTTCCTAACAAAGTATATAATTTGCTGGTTTATTTTTTAGATAAGACCCATTACTGCCCAAGTGCCCTCCACTGCATCAGTACCCGACACTGCTCCAGAGCCAGTAGTCCCACCTCTACCTGTTGTAACAACAACTCCATTACAGGTAAAGTAAAAATTATTTGTTACAACAATTGAAAGGTGAAGTAAGCCCAAGTAGGCTGAAAGAAACATGAGGTGTAGAAATTGTATAAATTAACCCTAGTAGGGGTGTGGATAAGGCATACCAACTCAAACAAATTAAGAAAACAAGTGTACTTGTATCAGGTTGTCAATCAGTCTGTTTTTCTGTCTCTAGAAAGACTTTTAACCCATTTCCCATTCAAAAGTACAGTGTCAACTTGAAAGATGCTTGGAACACAGAACCCTGACATGCAAGAATGTAATAGAGTGATGTGCCCTGTTTAAAGGGTTATGCCCCTTCATTTCAACACATTACACACTACTCTTTCCTCAGTTCTGCACTGATTCATATGATACATAGTACACAAA
>NW_018471215.1:0-401 GCF_002113885.1 Mizuhopecten yessoensis
TAGTGGTGTGTGGTATAGATAGGTACTACTGTAGTTGTGTGTGGTCAAGATAGGTACTCCAGTAGTGGTGTGTGGTATAGATAGGTACTCCAGTAGTGGTGTGTGGTATAGATAGGTACTTCAGTAGTGGTGTGTGGTATAGATAGGTAATCCTGTAGTGGTGTGTGGTATAGATAGGTACTACTTTAGTGGTGTTTGGTATAGATAGGTACTACTGTAGTTGTGTGTGGTCAAGATAGGTACTCCAGTAGTGGTGTGTGGTATAGATAGGTACCCCAGTAGTGTTGTGTGGTATAGATAGGTACTACTGTAGTGGTGTGTGGTAAAGATAGGTACTGCTGTAGTGGTGTGTAACATAGATAGGTACCCCAGTAGTGGTGTGTGGTATAGATAGGTACTCC
>NW_018471215.1:495-695 GCF_002113885.1 Mizuhopecten yessoensis
GTAGTGGTGTGTGATATAGATAGGTACCCCAGTAGTGGTGTGTGGTATAGATAGGTACTCCAGTAGTGGTTTGTGGTATAGATAGGTACCCCAGTAGTGTTGTGTGGTATAGATAGGTACCCCAGTATTGGTGTGTGGTATAGAAAGGTACTACTGTAGTGGTGTGTGGTTTAGATAGGTACCCCAGTAGTGGTGTGTGG
>NW_018471216.1:0-695 GCF_002113885.1 Mizuhopecten yessoensis
AGTAGTGGACTCCTTGTTTGGGCAACACCCTTAGGCATATATAGAAATCAAACTGCTGGCAAAGGGAAGCCATAGAAAATCATAGTTGAAGGGATGGTTGATATTAGAAGGAAATCCCATATGAAATAGAGGAAAATCTTCAAAAATCTTGGTTCCTGCTTAACGCTCTGCAAATAAGGAGTGGGACGACTGGTTCGCCCGTTGTCAGTATAATGTGACCAGGTGGGGCGTCCTGCTGGGTGTCTTCGGCAGTATGTTTCAGTGAGGTAGCACTATAAAGTCGGCATCAGTTCCGCGCTATTACAAGAAGACAAACACGAACATATCGCAGCCTCCCAAAATACACACACATACACTACACGCATGCATCTTGCACACAGGGGAGGCCGTCCTTAAATGACCTTAGCTGTTAATAGGACGTTAAACAAAATCAAACAAACAAACAAATGTTTTGGACACTGACAGAAAAAACAGGTGTTGCCCGGGCAACTAGGGCAACACCTCTGGGTCCGTCACTGGGTAATAAACTTTACAATTTAGATAAAGCATGTACATTGTATGGACATTTCCATCCGTCAAGAGTACTAGTATTGGATTCTAGTAAATCTGAGTCTTGACAAGAAGACTTTTAAAATTTCATCAAATATTCAAATGGGCCCTGCCCCTCCGAACCAAGGGGTGAGACAGGATCTTAC
>NW_018471217.1:0-695 GCF_002113885.1 Mizuhopecten yessoensis
CCTGAAATGACACCTTCAGTGATCTGGTACTTTTCAAAATGTCATTGTTCTTTTATTGGAATTTGCAAAACTGTTTCCAAAATGTGGATTGCTCCACCTGATTGCGAACTATTTTGCGCTAATTGCAAGAGTACTTTTGAAGTCGCAGTCGCCCATTGTTTGTTAGACTGCGGCGAATTAGAATTAGCAAATTTGCGGGATACGCTTTTGACGAACTTTGTAAATAAATATCCTGTGTATGTTTATGTGTCTTTTGACCAGTCAGACAGAGAAGTCCAGGTGACTACTCTGCTGGGTGCTCCAAGCGATGTTATTTGTGATACCCTTAATGACGATGTAAAATCGCTCACGTCTTTTATCAAAGATTGCCTAATATTTGCGGAAAAAGCGTTCTATATGACCTTCCAATAAATCTAGCTAATTTTGTAGCAGTCATTGCAATGAGTCTTCCTTTAACCAATTTTCATTAATTTATAACGTGTCTTTACATTTTTTTCAAGATGTGATTATGAAATGATATTAATATCAATTGTATCTCAATTTTTGTCTGCACCATTTGTTTTTGTTCTCATGTCACTTGCACTCACCATTCTCATCCACATTGTACTCTTCATTATTTTGGAGGAAATAAAGATATGAATGATAGACAGACAGACAGACAGACACTGTAATTACTATAGGGCACTAATGAAAGA
>NW_018471218.1:0-695 GCF_002113885.1 Mizuhopecten yessoensis
AGAAGAATCTTGTGTTAAAACTTGTCGACTGGAGGCTTTCGGCTTTAGAGATTTAGAGACGGAATGCCATTTACGTTTCCTAGAGGATTTCTCAGGGACTTCTAAATCTTTGTCACAAGATGCATTTGATGGATCTTGACGAAAGTCATTAAATCTACCATAATGCTTTTCTGCTGCAATTATCTTTTCTTTGTTGACATTTTTGCAGCTGATAAGATGAACTATTGTCTGCACAACATCTTTCAATGTATGACAAGCATCTGGGCAACACTCCTCTATTCTGTTGTGACCTGGTAAGTAAGTAAGGGATATTTTCCTTTACATCCTGTTACTTTTGCTACAGTTTTTGCTTGTGTCTTATTTTTCGCATTTTCATATGCTTCCCTGTAGGTTTTCTCTGTCTCCAATAATCTTGCCTTTGGTTTGGAGCTATCGTCAACACAATTTCCGATAAAATTAGAATAATCCTGTCTGATCATGTCATTGTCTTTCAAATAAGATCTATTTTGTAAGTACACTACTTTCTGTAACTTTGGACAGTGAATTTCTTGAATATTGCACCAATGACAGGCTGACAGACTTCCACTTCCATGTTGGTGAAAAAGTTTGGATAGGCCTGGATAATCTTAAACATGCAACAGCAGTTTAAATTTGACTTGTACTGGTGCTTTATTGTAAGCAGTGAATGTCGTGCA
>NW_018471219.1:0-695 GCF_002113885.1 Mizuhopecten yessoensis
CTATCACCTTACAACTATAATCAAGGGAGCAGAGCCCAAACCGCAATCAGTCTGTACCACAGGGTAATATAGTACATTATAAACCATTATCTATCACCTTACAATTATAATCAATGGAGCAGAGCCCAAAATGCAATCTGTCTGTGCCACAGGGTAATATAGTACATTATAAACCATTATCTATCACCTTACAACCTTACAACTATAAATTATAAACCATTATCTAAAACCTTACAACTATAATCGATGGTGCAAAGCCCAAACCGCAATGAGTCTGTACCACAGGGTAATGTAGTACATTTTAAACTATTATCCATTACCTTACAACAATAATCAAGGGAGCAGGGTCCAAACCGCAGTCCGTCTGTGCCACAGGGTAAAATAGTACATTATAAACCATTATCTATAACCTTACAACTATAATCAAGGGAGCAGGGTCCAAACCGCAGTCCGTCTGTGCCACAGGGTAATATAGTACATTATAAATCATTATCTATTACCTTACAACTATAATCGATGGAGCAGAGCCCAAACTACAGTCTGTCTGTGCCACAGGGTAATATAGTACATTATAAATCATTATCTATCACCTTACAACTATAATCGATGGAGCAGAGCCCAAACCGCAGTCTGTCTGTGGCACAGGGTAATATAATACATAATAAACCATTCTCTATAATATTACAACTATAATC
>NW_018471220.1:0-695 GCF_002113885.1 Mizuhopecten yessoensis
TATTTATAAATTGTTAAACTTTGTTTGGCTTCGGCTAGACTAATTCATAAATGGTTAAACTTTGTTTGTCTTCGGCATGGACTTATTGATAAATTGTTAAACTTTGTTTGCCTTCGGCATGGACTTATTGATAAATTGTTAAACATTCTTGTTTGGCTTCGGCATGGACTTATTGATAGATTGTTAAACATTGTTGTTTGTCTTCGGCATGGACTTATTGATAAATTGTTAAACTTTGTTTGGCTTCGGCATGGACTTATTGATAAATTGTATACCTTTGTTTGGCTTCGGCATGGACTTATTGATAAATTGTTAAACATTGTTGTTTGGCTTCGGCATGGACTTATTGATAAATTCTTAAACTTTGTTTGGCTTCGGCATGGACTCTTGATAAATTGTTAAACTTTGTTTGGCTTCGGCATGGACTCTTGATAAATTGTTAAACTTTGTTTGGCTTCGGCATGGATTCTTGATAAATTGTTAAACTTTGTTTGGCTTCGGCATGGATTCTTGATAAATTGTTAAACTTTGTTTGGCTTCGGCATGGACTTATTGATAAATTGTTAAACTTTGTTTGGCTTCGACATGGACTTTTTGATAAATTGTTAAACTTTGTTTGGATTCGACATGTACTTATTGATAAATTGTTGAACTTTGTTTGGCGTCGGCATGGACTTATTTATAAATTGTTAAAC
>NW_018471221.1:0-153 GCF_002113885.1 Mizuhopecten yessoensis
AATTGTGAGTGATAGGTAAATTGTTAGTGATAGGTGACTTGTGAGGGGTGGGTGGATTGTGAGTGATAGGTAAATTGTGAGTGATAGGTAAATTGTTAGTGGAAGGTTAATTGTGAGTGATAGGTAAATTGTTAGTGGAAGGTAAATTGTGAG
>NW_018471221.1:380-695 GCF_002113885.1 Mizuhopecten yessoensis
GGGGGGGGGGGGGGGCATCACTGGTTAGGTGAAGGTATAAGTGGTAGAGACATTTGATAGGACAAGAACTGTATGATTCATGTATTGGTGGAACCTCTTACAATCAAATTTCAAATTCATTTTTCTTTCATGCTATTGGTTGAAATAGCTTTTGAGATAAATTGAACGCAAGGTCTATATCCAACTTAGAACTACATAGAAATATTCTAGTTGCCTCTCACTTACCACTTAATCGGTTGATAATATTCTGTACACCAGAAGATAAAGGTCGTGGGGATGGTGCTATCTGGAAAAATATCAGGATAAATTTATTAC
>NW_018471222.1:0-695 GCF_002113885.1 Mizuhopecten yessoensis
TATAAATATATCAGGTGACCGTTAAGGCCCATGGGCCTCTTTTTATAATTATTATATATAATGCATTTATAATGCAACTCGGAGTAAAATTCCGAATTGTGATGATTAAATATGAACCAATATGTGTAAACATTATAAATTTGAGTACAAATGTGGGATAAATGGTACGAAATTCGATGAAAGTTGATGATATCTCCGGAGCTCAGAAAAGCTGCCACCTCCTTCGGAACACCTCCACGCGCACATGAATGTTAACTGTAACAGTTCCTGTTGGTTTACGTGGACTTCCAAAATGTCCTGGTCCACAAAACAAGTTTTCACAATATTTAATTCAAGTCGCCTAAACCACTTCCTCGCCAAGAGTTCCCCGGGGTGGAGACCGTCCTCCAATAATTCTATGAAATATCGCTCTTTTCCCTTTTTTCGACAATCACGAAGATCAGCATTGAATTTAAGTGTTGTGGTACCAAGTTCTGTGTTGAGAAGTTCAATTTGAGAGTTCAAGAAGTGTACCTGGCTGGCAACTTAAGCATGTTTCTAGAAACTTGCTCGGATTATGGTGAACTTGGATATCATTGTAAAGGCTAACCGAATAAACAGGTACTCCAATAAATTGAATTTTGCACTCCTGTTTTTTTGTGTAGTCCCTTGCTCTTTTGTAGCAGTTGATAATTTTGTGTACAGTGTTAACACAG
>NW_018471223.1:0-695 GCF_002113885.1 Mizuhopecten yessoensis
CCGTTTTCATCATCATCATCACATGTATTAAGGTCTTTGTAAAAAAATAAAAATTCGTATATAGGTATTGTTCGTTTTGGTTTTCTTTCTCCACCAAATTTCAATAGCTTCCAATAATCCCTTGGATTTTTACTTTTCATTACCTTCATTTTTTTTTCTGATATCATGCCTGAACGTTTTAATACTTTTATCCATTATATTTTTATAAACTTTTTCAGATTCTTTATATTTATTGTGAAAATACTCGTTTCTATGCCGTCTATACTGTCCTTTACATAGGCGGTATTTTTTTCTAGCATTTCGACAATTAAAATCAAACCAAGGTTTCTTGGGGACGACTGACTTCTCACGCTTACTAACAGTATAGGGTTTTGTGCCAAGTGTTTTTTTAGCAGCATGTAATAAAATATTAATACATTTTTCAACAAGTTCGTCAACATTCAATTCATATTGGTCTGTACAATTGTCAATCATATCAGTAATATCTTTTACTAAATCATCATCAGTATTATCAATGTAATCATGTGTTTTCTCTGTTTTCCATTGGTTAATTCTTTCTCCAGATTGTGGGGTTTGGTTATTTGTTACACAGGCGTTTAAAATGTTATTAAATTGTTAAGTTAATGAAATTGGACAATGTACATCAGATCATAAGGAATTAAAGTCTAAAATATCAAATTCATGTACATTTTTTA
>NW_018471224.1:0-695 GCF_002113885.1 Mizuhopecten yessoensis
AATTAAATTAAAAGATAAGTGAGAAACCACCAACATCAAATATACGTTTAATCTTATGAATTCATAAAAAGGAATGTGTTTTTACGTCGTATAGATTTAGTGATTATATGTTAAATGTAATGTACTGTTGAGTTCCAAACGGATACCATTAGAAGTTTAATTCCATTTCAAAATGAATTATCAATATTCACGAAAAAATCGGGTGACAAATCATCATTCCAAATTATTTTGTTGGGGCTGACGGGGAAATGTTGCCTATAAGTACATCTGCATCCGCCGCTGTGCAAATAACAAGCGAGCGCTGTATAGGTAAATACAGGTCAGAGTTAGGGTCAGAGACCGACACGCTTCCGCGAGCAAGTACATCTAAATTTAAGTCCGTTATTTGTCTGCTATGAACTGCGTTTTAGTAGCGTGTTTAACCAAACGGTCTGTATGCGTTTGCGTTGAGTTTCCGTTGCGTTTCCGTTGCGTTTCCGTTGCGTTTGCGTTGCGTTTCCGTTCCGTTTGCGTTGAGTTTCCGTTGCGTTTGCGTTCCGTTTCCGTTGCGTTTGCGTTGCGTTTGCGTTTAAACGGACTAGAAAAACGGTCCAGGGTCTGTATAACAAGACTCCAGCGACTTGCCAAGAATAGAAACGTCAATCAAGTCTAGCTTTTTACTTGACAATAAAGCAACATACAAAATGTATTTTGTC
>NW_018471225.1:0-695 GCF_002113885.1 Mizuhopecten yessoensis
TTGTAGGCTCTCTCATTAAGTGTTTATATTATTGGTTATCAATTTGTAGGCTCTCTCATGTACCTTGTATATATTGGGTATACATTTGTAGGCTCTCTCATGTACCGTGTTTATATTGGGTATAAGTGTATAAGCTCTCTCATGTACCGTGTATATATTGGGTATNTACCGTGTTTATATTGGGTATAAGTGTATAGGCTCTCTCATGTACCGTGTATATATTGGGTATGAGTTTGTAGGCTCTCTCATTTACAGTGCATATATTGTGTATAAGTGTGTAGGCTCTCTCATGTAACTGGTATATATTGGGTATACATTTGTAGGCTCTCTCATTTACAGTGCATATATTGTGTATAAGTGTGTAGGCTCTCTCATGTCCCGTGTTTATATTGGGTATCCGTTTGTAGGCTCTCCATTTACCGTGTATATATTTGGTATCCATTTGTAGGCTCTCTCATGTCCCGTGTTTATATTGGGTATAAGTTTGTAGGCTCTCTCATGTCCCGTGTTTATATTGGGTATAAGTTTCTAGGCTCTCTCATGTACCGTGTTTATATTGGGTATAAGTGTATAGGCTCTCTCATGTATCGCGTATACTTTGGGTATACGTTTTTAGGCTCTCTCATGTACCGTGTTTATATTAGGTTAAATTTGTAGGCTCTCTCATTAAGTGTTTATATTATTGGGTATCAATT
>NW_018471226.1:0-695 GCF_002113885.1 Mizuhopecten yessoensis
GCATGAACAGGAAAAAAATGTACATATGGTTCCGAGGTATTTAAATTCTTACTATAAATATTGAAATAAAAATCATATAAAACATAAGGGTATTGCTACTTTTTTGGTAGTAGACTAGCTAATACCCTTATTTTTTATATGATTTTTATCTCAATTTACAGTCAGAATTTCAAACACTTGTGATTGGATACTTGATATCAAAGTTTTACTTTCTACGCAACGTATTAAGCGTGTCGCAACCTTCAAAGACCGACTTGTCCCTTTGTCAAGCTATGACAGCACCAATATCAGTTCTGTATTTCAGACATGCATTTCACAGTGTAACGAACCCCTGTGTGCAGGGTTAACATTTTGCCAGTTACCAAATACTTGTGGGATTTCGTTATGGTTACGGCATCCTAACTATAAATATGACGATTTTCTGCTACAATACAAACAGTTTTGGCTCAAACCTAAATAGATTACAGTTCAATTTGCTGTCATAACCAAGACTTACCGCACTGTCGACTGCATTTTCCAAAATCTACTGCCACAATCGGGTATGTTTCCGGTTTAAGGGAGCGAGCATTATTTTCCGCGAATTTCGTTGGCGATTTAAGCGCCGGCTGTTGTCTTAATGCGAACTAAAGTTCTAGAATGAAATCTAGAACTCATTCTAGAATTTTAGTTCCTCATTAAGACGACAAGCGGCGCTC
>NW_018471227.1:0-695 GCF_002113885.1 Mizuhopecten yessoensis
TATATGTGTGTCTGCTCCAACATAATCAATATAACCGTACAATATATTCTATCTATCTATATGTTTGTCTGATTCAACAGAATTATATATAACCGTACAAAATGTTCTATCTATATGTGTGTCTGCTCAAACAGAATCAATATAACCATACAATATGTTCTATCTATCTATATGTGAGTCTGCTCAAACAGAATCAATATAACCGTACAACATGTTGTATCTATCTGTATGTGTGTCTGCTCCCACAGATACAATATAAACGTACAATATGTTCTATCTATCTATATGTGGGTCTGATTCAACAGAATTAATATTACCGTACAAAATGTTCTATCTATCTATATGTGAGTCTGCTCAAACAGAATCAATATAACAGTACAACATGTTGTATCTATCTGTATGTGTGTCTGCTCCAACAGAATCAATATAACCATACAATATATATGTTCTATCTATCTATATGTGTGTCTGCTCCAACAGAATCAATATAACCATACAATATGTTCTATCTATCTGTATGTGTGTCTGATCCAACAGAATCAATACAGGGTGCTCCTCAGAATTATTTTAGGCTGATCCGTTTCATTTGCAACGAACGTTCAAGACGGACACGCTAATAAAATACCTTATTATACCTTATCAAAAAAAATGGGGGGGGTATATAAAGTAAGGGATACAAATGTAAAGATAAGAGA
>NW_018471228.1:0-695 GCF_002113885.1 Mizuhopecten yessoensis
GACGGGTGGTGACCTAAAAATAATTTACACATACCAGCATATAAATAGTTTCAAACATTGTGAAACACGATACATTTTTATATGCACTACCTCCATTGTTCAGGAAATGCCTCTTCACTGTAGGAGTTGTTCAGGTATCAAGGAAGTAGACGGTCTGCTGTCAAAAACCAGTGATCAGGTTGGCAAACTGGCACTTCATAACACTTCATGCTGACCGAACCAGACCTACAACAATTATGTCATTGAGATTTCAGTAATATTTGCTAAATGTTGTACATAATGCACATGAAAAAAAATGATAACGACTTAAAACAAGTATTTCAAATTAACTTAAATCAAAGATATGTTTGATAATTGGTCAACAATATTGACATCGAATATCACTCAATAACCACTGTTCCCATGAACTATAGCTATAGATTTATCATCTCCTATATGAGACAATTAAGTATTAATATGACATCTGCAACAAATGCATATGGGCAGGCCAGGGTTATGCACATTTTCCTCGAATGAGGCATACTTGATTGAATCTGATGTCATCATCTCTCAAATTTATCAAAATTAATTATGAAGCGCCAGTAAAGAGAAACACACACAACCACGGTGAGGGATCGAACGTTTAATGACGGAAAACGGAAGATAATAATAACCATAATAACTAACATACATTACACTGGCGCTACCCTCTTTTT
>NW_018471229.1:0-695 GCF_002113885.1 Mizuhopecten yessoensis
TGTACTAAAATTGGTATAAGCATGATGAAGTGGGTTATGTGAGCTGCACATTTGTAAAAAACAAAACAAAATTTTTTGGTTCGAGAATAAATTTTGGCCATAATCCGAAAGGGTGCCTACACAGGAAAAGCTAGCTTTACAGGAGGTAAAATTTTGACAACAGCACACGACGCAAAATTGCAAAGAAATCAGGTTGTACAACTTTACTGGGACCCAGATAATTCTGCAACCAAGTAGGACAGCTTTAATTTCAGACAGAACTTAGGGGAAAAAAATACTAGTTGCGGGAGTCAAATTCTTGGTCAAAAATAGCATTATTTGGCATGGTTTTCACACAAGTGACATACATAGAAAAAAAGAGGTTTATACACTTCTCAGTACTTTACATGTATTGTAAATTTAATGCAGTTTACAAATATATATAATGTATATATGTGTTGTGTAGGATAAATCCGCTGTGTTTACATTTCCTCGACATGTGCCTTGTTTTTCAGAGTCGGGCCATTTCCACTTTACACTGCTACCTGAGGAAAATGTTTAGAAGAAAGTGTCTGTATTTTTGTCGAAATCCCAGCGAAAGAACCATTGATGCGTAATGTTGTTTTGACCATACAATACATGACCCATGTGTGTATAGTCCTTGGTATATTGTCACCGTGTCAGCTTATACACCGATGTAAGATAAAACAAACATC
>NW_018471230.1:0-695 GCF_002113885.1 Mizuhopecten yessoensis
GAGACTGTAGTGGTCTTCAGTTGAGACAGTCGTGGTCTTCAGTGGAGATTGTAGTGGTCTTCAGTCTGTAATGGTCTTCAGTGGAGACTGCAGTTTTCTCTAAAGTGTTTTAAGCAAATGTAGTAGGACGAGGAATAGAGATAAAGATAGTGCCGTCGCTGGGGTTGTCATTCCAAATTTGAGGTGGTAATGAATACAAAAAAGTCAGTTAGTTTTTAAAAACGAAATGATTGACTGAATTTTTCCAGCAAATCTATATCTACAATGTTATTTTGATACCAGTGAAAAGGATCAGGTATAAGGTAATTCAGCCAAGAATTTTATAACATTCTAGTCTAAAGTTTCATCAGGGTCTTCACTGACTTTTCGCGGAAGTCACTCTAGAGATTTGATAAGTTGTTTGTAATGAAACTAAATTGGGAGTAGGTTTTTTTGTTCACTAATTAATTTTAAATCGACATGTATGAACTTTCTTTAGACTTTGTAAAATTATGCTTGTGTAACATGGAATTGCTCGTTATTAACATTCCTTTTTTTCATTAAGTTTGCCTGAATGGTCTCCCTTAATCACGATAAACAGTTGATATCGTATTTGTTATTTAAAATTAAAAAAAAGATGTCAAACTCTTAATGAACGCAAGTGTAGATCTGAATTTTCGAAAATAGATTACCTTTGATTTACCACTTAACATTTT
>NW_018471231.1:0-695 GCF_002113885.1 Mizuhopecten yessoensis
CTCTAAGTACAGAAAAAAACATAGTGTCTCTAAGTACAGAAAAAAACAGCACAATAGTGCCTTATGGAAAGGGGCAACACTTTTTTTCAAGCTCTTGAAAATAAATTATCAAAAACAAGCCCCAAACATTGCATACTTTTTCATAGTAAATAGTCAAAAAAGGAATATTACTTACACTGTAATACAAATCATTAATGAAACCTGTTTTTATTTTAATAAATCCTCGTCTAAATTTGCAAAACCATTCTCGTACATATGTTCACACATGTATATCTTATAGAAATATCTTGTTGAGCAAATTGAAAATTAAATGAAATCAAGTAAGGAAATGATGTTTAAGGACATATTTAGAAGTATTATGCAAGTGTTTGTATGTACAAGGCCCGGTTTATCCCCACTGTCCAATAGTCTCTTTCTACTTTTGCTGTCCTCATCATGGGATCATGTCTCCTCATCTCACATGTCCAGGTTTCAATTTCTTCTTCCTGTTTAAAAAAGTGGGCTAAATTCAATGGTTTATTGATACTTATTATAATTTTGACCATTTGAATAAACTAACTGAGATCACAGAAAACAAGCTTTATTTTAAAACCAACATCACCTGTAAACTTCTACACACCTTAATGGTCACTTCATCAATGTTACCTGTTACCTTCTACACAACTTAATGGTCACTTCATCAGTGTTACCTGTTA
>NW_018471232.1:0-695 GCF_002113885.1 Mizuhopecten yessoensis
CATGTCTTTGTATGTATTTTGTAGTTACAAATGTGCAAATAAAAACTTGAATTTTAATTTTTAAGACGTGTTAATCGATTAATGTTATATTCCATTGGAAAAACATGATATGTGTAGTGTGATGTATACATCAGTATAGATGACAAACGCCTGTACAAACAACTGGAAAACATCCTTGATGAAAGACTTTGTCCAACAGCCAAGCCATTTCATTATTATTCTAACTGCTATCACACATACTTCAAAGCGTATGCAGGTGTTATCACATTCTATTTTCAAATAAAGCTATTCTTTCTTTCGGGTCACCATGCATGCTTTTTTTTGTAGAAGAATGTTCTAAATACGGCTTATGAAAACAATTACCACATAGTAAGCGCATACTATATCTTTTAATCAACATGTTTATATTTCAAGTGTCAATTTATATAATTACACAATTTTCAAATAAATTGTTGTTTTTTTAACTATTGTTCTCAGTGTATGGAATGAATGCTCTGAATTTAGCTGTACAAACCTCAAAATACTTACCGTCTTTTGTTTATTTAACAATTAAAATGGGTCGGAGAACAAAGCTTCGTTCCATTTGAAATATCATTGGCTCAATTTTAATTTCTTAAGTGTTCAATTGATTTATAAAGCGGTCGGTCCTGTAACCTTTCACATAGCAATATGGACTCACAAAAAGTGTACACATG
>NW_018471233.1:0-695 GCF_002113885.1 Mizuhopecten yessoensis
AATTGCATTTTCACAAAATATTTCTCCATAAATTATTGTTAGGTTCTCTTTTCAAACGGTGTATTTAACGTCAATATACCAAGTTTGGGACACTTTGAATGCTGCCCAAGAAACTAACATGCATTTCATATAGATATTTTCATATATATAATTTTCACAACCTGATACTTTAATGTCAATTGTATATCGTCTTTATTGGCAGTGGGTAGTAATTACAAGGACAGATTAAGTTTATTACTAATTACAAAAACATGACATGTAAAGCTGATATCATTATCGGAACCTTTTTGAGGATGGATGTTAATTTAGAAAAGCAATTAAACCAGAATATCCCTTGATTGTAAAATATTTTACTTATATCTACATTGATCGGAACGAGCCAAAACACCAAACGCACCACTCATGGTAAACAGCCTTCGTGAACCTTCAAGTAGTTCGCATTCTATTTAAGAAACCGCGTACCGGAAATATCAACTTGTAATAGAACAGTAAAGTGGATGATATCTATTTCAGGGGACAATTTAGTGAAGTTTTTTTTGTTATAATCTTGTCACAAACTTATTCATTAAGCTTGATACTCCTTATGAACAATTCATGTCGAGAAATTGACATGAGAAAATGTTTTCTTGGCGTTTTAATCAGTAATAAAGAAATCCTTAGTTTGTACAACCGTACGTTTTAGCGGCAGCTGTCGG
>NW_018471234.1:0-695 GCF_002113885.1 Mizuhopecten yessoensis
GCTTCTGCAATATGTGGCAGTTTCGCATGTGACAGGACTGACACAGTTAAAATTGGTTTGTGAGTTAAAACAGGATGCTCCGTCACTCTGGCCTTGTAGGCCGAGAGTTTGGCTGCATCTGTGATGTCTAGTGGTAGGGCGTTCCAGTCACGTACGGTTCTGTCGTCTTGGTGGTCGCAGTCTGTTTTCTTTACTGCAACCATACCTCTGCCAATCTTGTATAACATCACTAGTATAGCTTCCTTCCTCCTTTCTTGTAGTTGTTTCCATCCGAGCATATGAAGCATATCAGAGATACTGGACGTGTTACGATGACGGTTTGTGACATACCTTGCATCTCTTCTCTGGAAGTGTTCAATGCTGTTGATGTTGTGCTGGGTGTGTGGGTCCCATACGGATGATGCATATTCCAGCAATTGTCTGACCCGGCCGTCGTATGCTAGTATCTTGATCTGAGTAGATGTCATCTTCAGCTTTTCTGTATGTAGCCTAGCGTTCTGTTTGCTTTCCCTGTTATTTTCTAAATGTGGGTGTACCATTTAATGTTGTACGAAATGGTGACACCTAGGTAGAGGGCTATTTTGATCTCCTGCAGATAGTGGCTTTGTAAGTGATTCATGACCTATCGGTTGTAAGTTTCAATTGTTTCCATTGTGACGTCACACCTAGGACAAGTACATGACGTCACAGACTTA
>NW_018471235.1:0-695 GCF_002113885.1 Mizuhopecten yessoensis
AATTTAACTACTTGCATTTGAGTACAGTGTACATCATTACATGTTTACATACCTTCAATATGAAACTGTCGGATATATTTCCCATAACAAAATTCATAACTCCACCAATCTTTGTTCTGAAAAAGCAAGCATTGAACTTAATTGCCATGCATGTAATAATATCAAATTTCATAATTAAACTCTTCTTGACATATTTATTGTTTGGGTTTACGTGTCTGTTATATAGATGTGTGAAATCAGAATCACTGTGCTGTCGGTAGATAGCATGGTACGGGTTTTCTTCTAAATGAAAGGCACGGATGTTGGGCTATTTTGATGGTAGCTATATGTGTTTATCATCGGCTTTCCCAAAAGATAAAACTAATTACCACACTGGATGTTGTCTTCAGGTCATGCCATTGTATGTACACTCTCATTAGGAGATGTATTTATTTCCAGTGTCCAATAGATTTTTTAGGGTGTTGTTTGACTAAATAGCCCACTTAAGAACATATAACTTATGTTTTATTACAAAGAACTAACTTTGAATAAACATGGTCCTGTTTCTAAAGGTTTTAACAATTCAGGAATCCCTGTTTCCATTGCAACTTTTTCCTCTTCTTCTTTCTTCTTGTCTGCTTCCATTCTGTTAGGAAAACTACATCGGTAGTGTTGCCCATATTTTGAGGTGACCTGTATGTTGTTACTGGAGCTAG
>NW_018471236.1:0-695 GCF_002113885.1 Mizuhopecten yessoensis
TGTAACCCCTAGTAGAACTTCAAGAGTTCCTTGACTTTATCTCCCGCGAATGTAAGTATAGTCCAACAATTGGACTTCCTTAACTAAACCTCTTATGAATATGTGTATAGATCATAGTTTCAGAACTGTTCCCTGAATTGTTTTAGACTAAATTATATAGCCCTATAGTTTTTGATAAGATTTTTCTAAAAAGAAAGGAAAAATACAATTGTATTGTGTTGATTGTTAAAAATCCTTTTGCAGCTAATTTTAGTTCACCTGGCCCTGGTAATCGCCTGCTGGAGAAGTGGGAGCGACGCTCACCTGACATGCTGCTGGACTCTGTCAGGGTGTGGGACGACATTGTCACCAACAGGAATGTCTTCCTAGATCATATAGGGGCACGGTTGATGGCTAGAGAACAAAACTCAGAGGATTCCATGGAAGTAGACATGGGGGACACATTCCTGGAGTCTAAACTCCAATTACACCTGAAAATGGCAGAGAGCTGTAAGGATCAGAACAATTACAAGCTGGCTTTACAGATCCTTGGTGAAAACAAAAGTGTAAGTGGTGAATGATTGCTAAGGTATGTTCAAAAGGTATCAAATCATTTAGTGAACAGGTAGTATATACAGGTATCAGACAGGTAGTCAAGCATGCTGGACTGAGAAGTTAAATGTACCCGTTACAGCAATGTAAGAGTAGTGGAAGTG
>NW_018471237.1:0-695 GCF_002113885.1 Mizuhopecten yessoensis
CTAGTTGTAAATGGCACTACTATTCAAAGTTAATTAAATAATACATTTAAAATTTAACTTTTTCACGAATGAGTTCAGCAATGTATTTATACTAAATGCTAAGCTTGTTTTGAACACAAACAGTAATTGACATCTTATTTTGCGAACTTTCGAAAAAGTCAGTTTTGTTTGTAAAACAAAGAGTGCAAATGACCTGTGTCTCGACTCAAAACCGCTGAAAAGAACTTGCTATGTCTCAAAGTGCTGAGTCAGTAAAGTCAGCTGTAAATGGTCCCTTTTCAATTGCCATACTTTTAATGTTTTCAACAATACTCTAAGGTTATCCTCGAGATTTCAAAAATGTAGTAAGTTCCTTAAGTCTTTTCTTCATTGTAATCTTATTACTCGCTATAGTAACAATATTACACTTGAAAAGGGACCTTTTACAGCCCTTGAGGGGTTCTTTCTCAAACTTTATATGCAGGTTCCCCACTGTTCTATATTGGCCATGTTTACTTTTGAAACTGATCAGATAGACAAAAAGGCCGACCGGCGGCCATCTTCGATTTTTGACATTCAAGGTTTGTTAGTGCTATTTCTCAGCAATTACTTGAGGGATGTTACAGCACGATTTCTCACCCCGACACGATTTCTCACCCGGGTCAAATGAATAGTAGTTCAATGTACAACATGCCTTATATTTATTGGTTGATTTA
>NW_018471238.1:0-695 GCF_002113885.1 Mizuhopecten yessoensis
ATGAATGGCAATACAATATACATCATAACAACAGCAGATGGACTAGACTCACACAGGCTTTCTAAAGCAAGTAAAATGACCAACAACTGGTATGCATTAAAACTGGTCTAAACTAAGCAATATCTTACATCATACTGGTCAATTCAAACATAACTAGAGATTTCTTTTTGTGAACAAAAAACTGATGTCTCCCCTTAAAAGGTCTAACAGTTACATCCCGGACAAGATATTCATGAAAAGTTTGCACTTATTTGTCCTTTTTCCTTAAGGTCAAGGTCACAGTAACCTAACAACAGTGCACTGTACATTGGCTGTAGTTGATACAGATATACTGCAAGTTTTATCAGGATACCTTTAACTTAGCACTTATTTGACCTTATCATTAGAGGAACTGTCTACTGCTTAATCATAAAATGCATATATGAACAAGTTCTAATTTGTTCCAAAGGGGACCAATATGGAAGTCCTTAAAACTGACCCCATTGTCACAAATGATGCTTGGATGGAGTTTACAATGCCATCATATACTTACATACTAAGCTTAAGCCAAATTAGACACAGTGAGGGATCGTTGGCATCACCTTAGCGTACACGTTTAAATGTTTGAAACAATCATACTGTTTTTACCTTTAACTTTGAGGTAAAGGCCACAGTGACCTAATGACACTACACATCATCTGTAGGTGGTGCAGTAC
>NW_018471239.1:0-695 GCF_002113885.1 Mizuhopecten yessoensis
ATTCCCAAAAATCTCATGAGTTCCTTCTTGCTTGTGGGTGGTGGAAAGTTTGTTATTGCTTCCACCTTAGCCATAACCGGTTTCACCTGACCTTGCCCTACCACATGTCCCAAGTACTCTACCGCCGCGCGACCGACTTCAGTCAACGTTACAGCAGACAGTCTATCCAGCAATGCGCGCACTTGTCTCGTATGATATTCCCTACTATCACTGTAGATTATGACGTCATCGATGTAGCACTCACAACCCTCCAAACCAGCTATCACCTTGTTCACATGCGTTGAAAGCTATTCGGACTGTTATTCATGCCGAAAGGCATAACTTTATACTGGTATAGTCCCTCCGCAACTACAAAGGCGGATACTTCTCTGGCACACTTTGTGAGCGGAACTTGCCTGTAGCCTTTCAGTAGATCAAACTTAGTCACGTACTTGGTTTTACCAATTCTGTCGATGCAGTCGTCGATTCGCGGAATAGGGTACGAATCTGTTTTTGTAACTGAGTTGATTTTCCGAAAATCTATACAAAAACGATAGCTACCATCGGGCTTCGGAATGAGCACACAAGGGGAACTCCACTCACTACTGCTTGGCTCAATGATGTCATTCTTCAGCATGTAGCCGACTTCAGCTTGCACATGTTCTGCTTTGATAGGGTTCAAGCGGTAAGGATGTTGCTTAATGGGAGAAGCCTCA
>NW_018471240.1:0-695 GCF_002113885.1 Mizuhopecten yessoensis
TAATAAAGTCCATACGATGGCTGGCGCCCTCTGTGATCTCTCGTTAATTTTCCGGATTGTTGCGGTTCTCTTCCCGTGCAACAAAACGATGTTTTAGTAAATATCTTATAAAACCCAGTAAAACTGTTTAGTGACGATACTTAACATTTCGGTTTTGACAGCGTTGGGTACATTCTTGAGAGGCGATTACTGGCATGACAGAAAGCTGATATTAGCTCCTGTTAACCTAAAGGCCAAATACGTTATCACAGGCTGGACTTCCGTTCACAATGCATCGGGTTGTAAAGGATTAATGACGTGTCTGTCTAGGGTAAAGAAATCTCCAAACTTTCCTTTTCAGCACAAGAAATTTTTACAAAGACGCTCGTCAGGAGAGATGCATGTTTTTAACCAATTTCAAAACATGTCATTGAAAACTATTCCAAAAGAAATAGTTGTTGGCGTGTTTTGTATTTATTGCCGTACAGATGATAGACACATATTCCTGTTTTTTAACAATAAACTCGGAGATTTTGGCACGATGTGTAAGAAAAATCAAATCTATATCTGTCAGGGATGAATTTAAGGAAGCGTTATATTCACGCAATGCGTGCATCAATGATATCATGCAAAAATGTAATTTCAGTCATTGAGGAAACAGACTGCATGTTGAAATGAGTTATACCAAGTACATATAAATGTCAATTTAATATATT
>NW_018471241.1:0-695 GCF_002113885.1 Mizuhopecten yessoensis
TTTCCTTTCATAGCGCTACACCTATATATGGCATGATCTTCACTACAATGAAGTAGGTCATCAAATGGTAGAAGTAGAAGTAAAACCCGGAAGTGTGTTCAACACATCTACATTCGTCAGCTACTCATCAAGGTACAGACGTTAGTCATCATGGACTACAGTCGAAGCGAAGTAAACTTACAAACGACATTGGCTATGGAGAAAACGAGAGACAGCCACAGCGAAACAGGTTTACGGGGATTAACAGAAAAGGGTGTATCTCTGTATGAGACATTTGTTTAAAAATACATTTTAAAGTTAAGTAGCATTCATCGTGAAATTGAGCAGGAATTCCAAGTATATCAACAACATGAGGAAATGAACTCAGATGAACTCAAACATGTGAAAACTAGACTGTTAAATTATATGAGAAATATGACAGACACTCCATAGAGTTTAAAGGATTTCTAATGAGAAAAAATACCAATGAAAGTATAAGAGAGTTGAAGTCGCATCAACTGATTCAAGGGTCAAAGGAAAGTACGAATTTGTGCTTCCTCAGTAAACAAAGAGCATTGAACAATACAGATCACAGCCAGTTTCTGCATATTCGAAATAAAATTCAATGCATCGAGAAGAACAACATCAATGATATTAAAACAAAGACTTGAAGTAGAGGCTGCATGGGCCAAGTTAAACTATGTGAAGGAGTAGGC
>NW_018471242.1:0-695 GCF_002113885.1 Mizuhopecten yessoensis
AATATCACCCCAACAAAAGAACAATGAGCCGATTTAAACATAATTCCATATACTCAAAGTTATTAATATTTAATGTTTACTTCAATTTTCAAACTCCCATATATCTCTACCTACTAACTGTGATGTTATGGTTAATGTAATGTATACAAATTGGATTTCGTTGCATCATGTTTAACTCCATAGGTTAATAACTGGTCACGTGTGATATACATTTGAGATTTCTACCTAACAGATATTTACATGAAAATAAATATCCCCCGAAATTTAAGTAATTTTCAGTGGAATAATAATTATTATAAGGCATGTGGTATAAGAGGAACTATCGGCAACACGAGAATTGAGATTAAGTAAACAAGTAACAGACATACCTTCCAAACACCCTCAAAGTCCACTCTGTCTTCAGCGTCAAGTCGCCCATCTTTTTTGGGAAAAACATTGTTTGGATTCTCTGTTGCCTGAATTTACATAAATATCATACAGTAAAGCCAATTGACCATACTGGGTGGGAAATTCTACATGCTTTAGCGAAGCTTCTTGAGAAGAGGATATGGAAAATCATGTTGTTGTTGCAGTAGCTATATGTATCAATACTATTAATAATGACTAGTCATGTGTGGCGACACCATATAGAAACTTAGAAAAACATGACATTTCATAAAGGGCCGGTTTCCAAAACGGCCCCTTCTCTGATTCAA
>NW_018471243.1:0-695 GCF_002113885.1 Mizuhopecten yessoensis
TCACAATAGGTTACCATGACCTATGGTCAGGTAACCTAAAAATTACCTCTTTTTCCCCAATTGGGCCCCAACCCCAATCCTCTATAAGGGGGGCTTTGACAGCCTCATGAATTTATACAAAATTAAGTCCTCTTTCCATAAGAATGCTCCAGGCCACATTTGGTTTAAATCCCTTCATTTGTACGAAAGGATAAAGATTTATCTCTATTTTCCCTATTGGGCCCCGCCCCTCTGCCCCAGGTGGGGCCACACTCTCACTTTACACAAAATTGAGGCCCCTTTGTCCAAATATGCTCTGGAATAAATTTGGTCTGTAATCCTGAATATGTCTATGCCAATTATTTAAAGGCTCCACCCCAGGAAGACACCAGCCAAATACCATGAATCTAGGACTTTGCATTCTTCAGAAAGTCATTTGAAGAGTTTGACATATTTGACCCCTGTGACCATGCATGTATACAGGTCAAGGTCCTTTTTTTTCAAACTTTGTAGTGATTCATATAAGGAAGCAACTAGCCTAATATCATGATTCTATGCGTTTCAATTCTTCTTCAGAAGTAGTTTGAACTTTATGACATGTTTGACACCTTGTATACAGATGAAGGTCATTTTTATTCACTTACTTTGTTGTACTTGATCTTAGGAACCTAGCAGCAAAATGTTAATGATTCTAGGCTTTTCCATACTTAAGAAAA
>NW_018471244.1:0-696 GCF_002113885.1 Mizuhopecten yessoensis
TACCTCCCATCAAAGTCCATTGAGGGCGATCTCACATTGGCTGGTTTCACCGTCCAGCCTGTCAAGGGTAGATGTAAGTAGATGGTAGTCTTTCTGATGGAACATTTCCTTTCATCTTGTTTGGTTCATTTTCTTTTTTCTTTATCTTTTGTTATGTTCTTTTTCTGTGTTTTGATGCTTTTTGGTATTGTTTCATTATTATTAATTACATATCTTCTCAACTTGTTCCAAATAATGAAAAACGTGCGCATCTGTAGAGTTGCAAAGAATCAATAAATCTTTGTGTTCACATATTGACATGATCCAATTTCAGTTTCCATCCAAAACAAGAAAACCATCCGATCCCTTCTCGTTGGTGTAAGTTTCACAAAAGGAAAAGAATACAGTGTCGAAGCCCGCGTCCAGACAACAGGGACAGCGAAGGCAATCAAGTACAGGCCACACTTGTCTGTTCGTACACCAGAAAAGGAAGTTGTCGGGTTTGGTGGCACAGCAGAATACAGACGAGGAAAGTCTGTCTCAGTCGATCTTACTGTCAGCAAGATCGTTTCCAAGGACATCAAATTAGATCGTAAGTGTTCATCAATTTCGTTNTATATTTATAAGTGCACAGGTAAGGAAAATACTAAACAAATATATTGTTCGTGATATTTTGCAGTCAAATTCAGGAATATGGGTAAAAGATACCAATCAAAG
>NW_018471245.1:0-696 GCF_002113885.1 Mizuhopecten yessoensis
GAATACTCTGTACTGTCTCGACAGTTTGGGTAGCGTACCAGTGAACACTCTTTACTGTCTCGACAGTTTGGGTAGCGTACCAGTTAATACTCTGTACTAGTGAATACTCTGTACTGTCTCGACCGTTTCGGTAGCGTACCAGTGAATACTCTGTACTGTCTCGACAGTTTGGGTAGCGTACCAGTAAATACTCAGTACTGTCTCGACAGTTTGGGTAGCGTACAAGTTAATACTCTTTACTGTCTCGACAGTTTGGGTAGCGTACCAGTGAAAACTCTGTACTGTCTCGACTGTTTGGATAGCGTACCAGTGAATACTCTGTACTGTCTTGGCAGTTTGGGTAGCGGACCAGTGAAAACTCTGTACTGTCTCGACTGTTTGGGTATCGTACCAGTGAATACTCTGTACTGTCTCGACCGTTTGGGGAGCGTACCAGTGAATACTCTTTACTGTCTCGACTGTTTGGGTAGCGTACCAGTGAATACTCTGTACTGTCTCGACTGTTTGGGTAGCGTACAAGTGAATACTTTGTACTGTCTCGACAGTTTGGGTAGCGTATCAGTGAATAATCTGTACTGTCTCGACAGTTTGGGTAGCGTACCAGTGAATACTCTGTACTGTCTTGGCAGTTTGGGTAGCGTACCAGTGAAAACTCTGTACTGTCTCGACAGTTTGGGTAGCGTACCAGTAAATACT
>NW_018471246.1:0-696 GCF_002113885.1 Mizuhopecten yessoensis
AACCTTTGTCTTGGAGTATAAACAAAAGAGGTTGGACATTAACCACAGACCTCAGTCATGAAACAAAGAAAAAACCTATGGCTTGGAATATAAACCAAGACGTTGGACATAAACCGAAGACCAGCGGCATGAATCAAAGAAAAAACCTATGTCAAGGAGTATAAACCAAAGCCGTTGGACATTAACCAAAGACCCGAGACATGAAACAAAGCCCCGAGACATAAAACAAAGTAAAAACCTAAGTCTTGGAGTATAAACCGAAGCCGTTGGATATTAACCACAGACCCGAGACATGAAACAAAGACCCGAGACATAAAACAAAGAAAAATCCTATGTCTGGGAGTATAAACCAAAGACGTTGGACATAAACCAAAGACCCGTGACATGAAACAAAGAAAACAAAATATTTCTTGGAGTATAAAGCAAAGCTGTTGGACATAAACAAAAGACCCGACACATGAAACAAACAAAAAAACTATGTCTTGGAGTATAAACAAAAGACGTTGGATATTAACCAAAGACTCGAGACATGAAACAAAGACCTGAGACATGAAACAAAGAAAAAACCTATGTCTAGGAGCATAAACCAAAAACCGACGACATAAACCTAATACCTAAGAAATGAAAGTAAGAAAAAACCTATGTCTAGGTGTATAAACCAAAGCCGTTGGACATAAACCAAAGACCCGAGACATG
>NW_018471247.1:0-696 GCF_002113885.1 Mizuhopecten yessoensis
ATCAATAAAAGAATTTAATATTTTGTTAAGTTACCTAAATGGAATTTATATATAAGATTTATATGGATAACCCGTCATAGTTTTAACTTGTTATTTGAATTGTCCTCTTTATTCAGCGACATCCTCGAGACACAATAACAGAAGCTTTCTAAAGACATGCAAACCATGAGATGGAAACTTGCTTTGTAATTCACTACCAGTGACTGGCAGTCCTGAAACAGGTGGTTAGCTTAAGTATATTCAAAATGAGGTGTTATTATAATAAATTAGTCCTATTATCATAAACACAGTTTCGAAGTTCCATAGTGGGATCTATATATATACTTAAAATATATGTTTCTTCTATGAAATGATGCTGATGTATTCAAGGTATATTATGTTTTATTGTAGGTTTAGTATGAACCAACTTTTAGTCAAATTTCAAAAATTGAATGGGTGACCTCGCAGAGTATATATTGCTATTTCCCCACAAAAGCATATCATACAGTTACAACTATCATATCTACAGTGTCTATGTCTGATTCATGACAATATTTTATTTTTATTTTTTCTCCAGAATGTCCAACTTTTCTTGGCAAATCCAGACCTACCATCAGGATGCAGTGTCATGTAAGACACTGCAAGAGCTTTGTCTTCCTAAGCCTTTGAATAGAGAAAACAAGACATTGCTGCATATATGACGATGAAAATACCATA
>NW_018471248.1:0-696 GCF_002113885.1 Mizuhopecten yessoensis
TGTTTTGTATGATATGTGTTAAATGCCACACCTGTTGCTAATATAAACCTTTCTGTTTTCTTTTCATTCTGCAGGACGTAAGTACAATCTTTTTTATTTATTTCTTACATACATTTGCCATAAAAAAATAAGGTAACATATTATTATATTATCAATAAGAGTAACAATGAATGTTTTCATACGTCAATCGTTACAGTTGTGTAATGCATACAATTGACTATTTCTCGATGTATTAAGAGGAATGTTGATGTTATGTATTGAAACGACATGGTATTCATACTTATGTTTCTTTCTAAAATTAATACTTATCAATTGCATTATCTTTTATGTTGTTTTGTCCCTGTCAACATTATTTTCTTTGATTGCCAAATATAAGTTAAGGTTTGTTAGTGCTATTTTCCAGGAAGTACTTGAGGGTTCTTTCTCAAATTGTATATGCAGGTTCCCCATTATCCTTTATTGTTTGTGTTTAATTTTGAAACTGATCAGATAAACAAAATTGCCGTCCGATATCCATCTTCTATTTTTGACAATTTTGGTTTGTTAGTACTATTTCTCAGGAATAACTTTAGGGATCTTTCTCAAATTTGATATGTAGGTTCCTCTTTATCCCTCGTTGTGCGTGTTATACTGTTAAACTGATCATAAAATCAAAATGGCTAAAGGAAGAACTAAACAGTTCTTTCTCATATTGCA
>NW_018471249.1:0-696 GCF_002113885.1 Mizuhopecten yessoensis
GATATACACTACCTAGCACCGTGCCGATATATACTACCTAGCACCCTGCCGATATACACTTCCTAGCACTGCGCCGATATACACTACCTAGCACCGTACCGATTTACACTATCTAGCACCGTGCCGATATATACTTCCTAGCACCGTGACGATATACACTACCTAGCACCTTGCCGATATACACTACCTAGCACCGTGCCAATATATACTACCTAGCACCATGCCGATATATACTACCTAGCACCGTGCAAATATACACTACCTAGCACCATGCCGATATATACTACCTAGCACCGTGCAAATATACACTACCTAGCACCGTGCCGATATACACTACCTAGTACCGTGCCAATATATACTACCTAGCACCATGCCGATATATACTACCTAGCACCGTGCAAATATACACTACCTAGCACCNTCATAGCACCATGCCGATATGCACTACCTAGCACCGTGCCGATATACACTACCTAGTACCGTGCCAATATATACTACCTAGCACCATGCCGATATACACTACCTAGCACCGTGCCGATATATACTTCCTAGCACCGTGCCGATATACACTACCTAGCAACATGCCGATCTACACTACCTAGCAACGTGCCGATATACACTACCTACCACCGTACCGATATACACTACCTCGCACCGTGCCGATATATACTACCAAGCACCGTGCCGATATACACT
>NW_018471250.1:0-696 GCF_002113885.1 Mizuhopecten yessoensis
AAGCCTTTGTACCATATAAATTGCTTCATCAAATTTAGTATATTTCACTGAACATAGATGCGGATCAATATAATCATTCACTGATGATTTTTCTGGATAAGACAAATGCTGAATGAGTCTAAAATCACCTGGATGTTTTTTTTTGGAATTAAACCTAATGGTGATACCCGCAAAGTTGACAATGGCTTATTAGAAAAAGGACCTGCTATTCGCCCCAGGCTGATTTCTTTGTATATTTTATCCCTAGCATACCCAATGTTTTTATTAATAGAGGGTAAGTTATCGGCTGTAGTTGGAAGGCGGGGGCCAGAGTAATGCAGCCGAAAACCATTTGTGAAACCATCTAATAGCTCTTCCTTAATGCTTGCCTTTGGGTAATTCCTCAGAAATTTATGAAGTGTAGCCAAATGTATTGGTGATTTTCCTAATGAAAATTTTTCATTTTTTGGACACTGTTGTGGTGTTGCTGTTTGCACTTTTTGAAGCAGCATTGGGGAATTTGCCTCGAATAGGACCACATTTTATTTGTGGATGATTTCCGTTACAATTTTTACATACATGTCGAAAATGGCAAGTGTTAAACTTACACATCCCATTATTGAAACCAAAACAGACGCCTTTGCTTTTATTTTTGGCGTTTCCAGAGAAGGCCCCACTATTGCCCTCAGCCGGATTACTTTGTGCTGACCCAGACAT
>NW_018471251.1:0-696 GCF_002113885.1 Mizuhopecten yessoensis
TAGAAGAAGACTTTGATTTGGTGAGATAGAAGAAGGACTTGATTTTAGTGAGGTAGAAGAAGACCTTAATTTGGTGAGATAGAAGAAGGACCTTGATTTGGAGAGATAGAAGAAGGACCTTGATTTGGTGAGATAGAAGAAGGACTTTGATTTGGTGAGATGGAAGAAGGACCTTGATTTGGTGAGATAGAAGAAGGACCTTGCTTTGGTGAGATAGAAGAAGACCTTGATTTGATGAAATAGAAGAAGGATCTTGATTGGGAGAGATAGAAGAATGACCTTAATTTGGAGAGATAGAGGAAGGACATTGATTTGGTGAGATAGAAGAAGGACCTTGCTTTGGTGAGATAGAAGAAGACCTTGATTTGATGAAATAGAAGAAGGATCTTGATTTGGAGAGATAGAAGAATGGCAATGATTTAGAGAGATAGAAGAAGACCTTAATTTGGAGAGATAGAAGAAGGACCTTGATTCGGAGAGATATATGAATGACCTTGATTTGGAGAGATAGAGGAAGGACATTGATTTGGTGAGATAGAAGAACGACCTTGATTTGGAGAGATAGAAGAATGACCTTGATTTGTAGAGATAGAAGAAGACCTTAATTTGGAGATATAGAAGAAGGACCTTGTTTTGGAGAGATAAAAAAGAACATTGATTTTGAGAGATAAAAGAAGGACCTTGATTGGGAGAGAT
>NW_018471252.1:0-696 GCF_002113885.1 Mizuhopecten yessoensis
TCTGCCACACACTCACACAATGTCATACCACTCTGATACACACTCGCACAATGTCATACTACTCTGACCCATAATCACACAATGTCATACCACTCTGCCACACATTCACACAATGTCATATCACTCTGATACACACTCACACAGTGTCATACAACTCTGACACACACTCACACACTGTCATACCACTTTGATACACACTCACACAATGTCATACCACTCTGACACACACTCACGCAATGTCATACCTCTCTGATAGACACTCACACAATGTCATACCACTTTGATACACACTCACACAATGTCATACCAATCTGACACACACTCACACAATGTCTTACCACTCTGACACACACTCACACAATGTCATACCACTGCCACACACTCACACAATGTCATACCTCTCTGATAGACACTTACACAATGTCATACCACTCTGACACACACTCACACAATGTCATACTACTCTGACACACACTCACACAATGTCATACCACTCTTATACACACTCACACAATGTCATACCACTCTGACACACACTCACACAATGTCATACCACTCTGATAGACATTCACACAATGTCAAACCCCTCTGATACACACTCACACAATGTCATACTACTCTGACACACTTACACAATGTCATACCACTCTAACACACACTCACACAATGTCATACCACTCTGATACACACTCACAC
>NW_018471253.1:0-696 GCF_002113885.1 Mizuhopecten yessoensis
CGAATCTCTTACCTCCTCTACGAGACCCGATTTGTTTCGTGTGTTACAATGTATGCGACGACACCTTCATGTTTGATAAGGAGTTATCCTTGTTAATAAGAGTTTTTCCTAAGAAATCTCTCAAACTAATTTATAATAATCACAGAAAAGTGACTTTGACAGTACGCTTGAAAAAATATCTTTTCGCTGAAAAACAATATGATATGGTCATCTTACGAGTCGAATCAGGAAATATGGAGATATTCCAATAACAAACTGGACGGGAAATCCGACTAAGGTCGTTACGAGCGTAGACAAAACCGAGGACGCTTCATTTCGAGAACGAATTTGAAAAGTAATACAAAGGTATTGCCCTAATCATATAAACAGTACTCTTGAATGTCTGACGTCAAGAATGAGTGACGTCGTAAATCTTTGAAAAATATTCATGACATTCCTGAATATATATTTTCCGTTACGTCACACCTCATTAATACGTATCAACATTACAGCCACGCCTCCAATTCGGGTAGGGAACGCTGTGACGTCACACATTCTTAGGCAACAATACAATATACACCCTATAGATTTAAAATCGATCATATTTAAGTCAGTGGCCAAAAAACTGTTCATGTACCAGTATTTGATCGTCGTACCGACAGGCGGACACATTTAACCGATGCTGCTTTAAGCAGCTACAAAGTGTCGTGTTAGACG
>NW_018471254.1:0-696 GCF_002113885.1 Mizuhopecten yessoensis
TACTTAGCAATTTATTTAAATAGATATCAATGTTTGTATATACGTTCCGTTATACTTAGCAATTCATTTAAATATATATCAATGTTTGTATATACGTCCCGTTATACTTAGCAATTTATTTAAATAGATATCAATGTTTGTATATACGTCCCGTTATACTTAGCAATTCATTGAAATAGATATCAATGTTTATATATACGTCCCGCTATACTTAGCAATTTATTTAAATAGATATAAATGTTTGTATATACGTCCCGTTATGCTTAGCAATTCATTGAAATAGCTATCAATGTTTATATATACGTCACGTTATACTTAGCAATTTATTTAAATAGATATAAATGTTTGTATATACGTCCCGTTACACTTAGCAATTCATTGAAATAGCTATCAATGTTTATATATACGTCCCGTTTTACTTAGCACTTTATTTAAATAGGTATCAATGTTTATATATACGTCACGTTATACTTAGCAATTTATTTAAATAGGTATCAATGTTTATATATACGTCCCGTTATACTTAGCAATTTATTTAAATAGACATTCCTTTGTTATCTGATTTTGCATTTAAAGTTAGGATTCAAAGTTATTTAACTTAGTATATTCATTTAATACCCTAAACAAATATGTGTACAGAATATCTATATTTTATTCTTCCGCATATGAATTGAACTTATGATATCTATACAAAAT
>NW_018471255.1:0-696 GCF_002113885.1 Mizuhopecten yessoensis
GAACCATTACCTACGGGAGATTTCCAATGGGTTGACGATGTAGAATATTTCAATGTAAAAAAACATACCCATAGACGGTGATACGGGATATGTCCTAGAAGTAGATCTAGAATACCCCTCAGAACTACACAATCTTCATTCGGACTATCCGCTTGCCCCGGAAACTAAGGTCATTGCCGATAAAATGTTATCTCCTCATAGCAAAGAATTATGGAAAGAATTACACCCCAGTCTCAAACATACCGACAGCAAACTGTGGGGACGCGTTGCCACCCCTAAACTTGTACCTACGCTAGAAAACAAGACGAAATATATATGTCATTACAGAAACTTACAACTGTACTTAGAGTTAGGAATGAAAGTGACAAAAATTCATCGAGTTTTACAGTTTAGACAGCATACGTGGTTGAAGTCTTACATTGATTTTAACAGTCAAAAAAGAAGGGAAACATCTTCCGAATTCGAAAAAGATTTCTTTAAATTAATGAATAACTCTGTCTTTGGTAAAACCATGGAGAACGTACGCAAAAGGGTTGACATAAAACTGTCTCACACAGAAAAGAAAATGAAAAAGTACGTAGCAAAGCCGTCTTTTCAAAGATTTAAAATATTTAACGAGGACTTAGTGGGAATAGAAAACAGTAAAATTAAACTAATACTCGACAAACCTGTATATGTTGGTCAATGTATTTTGGA
>NW_018471256.1:0-696 GCF_002113885.1 Mizuhopecten yessoensis
CTTATGTACTTGGCATAACTTGGTATCTATAAATAGAATATGTTGAAGATAAGTTGGCAGCAGCTGTTTGCAACGATATGGTGTTTAGGGATCTTATGTTACTTTGATGGGATATTCTTATCTTTATCTCCTGCCTAGATGCTAAAAGGGTAATTCTACGTAGAAACACTAGACTGAATTTGCCGTACCGCAGCCATTCATTAACCAATATAATGTTTCAGAGAAACTTTTGACTACTACGAAATAATAGTACTTGTATGATTGAAATGGCTATATGAAACACTCATATAAATACATATCAGTACATGATAAATATGTTTTAAACACCCTGTTGTGAATTAACAGGTTGAGAAGCAGCGCGCTGAACTTAACCGTGAGTTGGAAGAGCTCGGCGAGCAACTTGATGAGGCTGGCGGTGCCACATCTGCCCAGGTCAGAATCCATTTTTATTATATAAAAACAACATTTGAATAAAATAAATAGTTTATTGTATAAAAAACAATATTCTAAGAATGGGATTATGTGAATAAATCAATTACAAATAGTCTATTTAATTATGTTTAACCAACTGTTTATCTGTTTTCGACTTCTCGTCATAATATATTATTTTTTTTAAAATTAATCCATCAACAGATTGAACTCAACAAAAAAAGGGAGGCTGAACTTCTTAAGATCCGTCGTGATCTTGAGGAAGCT
>NW_018471257.1:0-696 GCF_002113885.1 Mizuhopecten yessoensis
GAATTTGGTGTACAGATAGATCTTGAATTGACAGATCTGTCAGATTAGCACAAATTACTTAAATTAGACTCTACATAAAGAGTTATGTCCCGTTACTTTCTTTTTCAAGATTACATGAATCAAACAATTTTCTACTCGAGTCATCGTTTACATAATATACATATCAGACAGGATCAGTCTGTCCGTCATCACACGTTTTAAGTTTTCCAGACTTTGTTTCGCCACCATTTACCATATCAATTTGTAACTTTGTATGTGGCTTAATCATAATAGATTACAGATTAAGTTTGAATCACGTGCTAATACTTTATTTTTTTGCTGGAGTTACGTGTATGGCCCTTCACATCAATTTGTTACCTAATATGTGGCTTTGTCATAATGGATTACAGTTTGAGTTCAAACCCCGTGTAAACATTCCTTTTTTGCTGGAGTTATGGCCCTTCGCACATAAGAAATTATCAAAATAAACTTTTGTTTGGACATATTTCGCTACCGCTTGCCATATCAATTTGAAACTTTGTTTGTGGCTTTATCATAATAGATTACAGAGTTTGAACCATGTATTAAAATTCCATTTTTGACTGCAGTGATGGCACTTTTGCACATAGGAAATTCTCATTATTAACGGTTTTCCATATTATTTGCAACTTGGTATACATGTATAATGGATTACAGTTTGAGTTAGAATCCAGTGTC
>NW_018471258.1:0-696 GCF_002113885.1 Mizuhopecten yessoensis
ACTGGGACTAGCCCCTCCTCACAGTGCACTCTCTTCTCTACTGGGACTAGCCCCTACTCACAGTACACTCTCTACTCTACTGAGACTAGCCTTTCCTCACAGTACACTTTCTACTCTACTGGGACTAGCCCCTCCTCACAGTACACTCTCTACTCCACNTCTCCTCACAGCACACTCTCTACTCTACTGGGGCTAGCCCCTCCGCACAGTACACTCTCTACACCACTGGGGCTAGCCTCTCCTCACAGCACACTCTCTACTCTACTGGGGCTAGCCCCTCCGCACAGTACACTCTCTACACCACTGGGGCTAGCCTCTCCTCACAGTACACTCTCTACTCTACTGGGGCTAGCCCCTCCTCAGAATACACTCTCTACTCTACTGGGACTAGCCCCTCCTCACAGTGCACTCTCTACTCTACTGGGGCTAGCCCCTCCTCAGAATACACTCTCTCCTCTACTGGGACTAGCCCCTCCTCAGAGTACACTTTCTACTCCACTGGGGCTAGCCTCTCCTCACAGCACACTCTCTACTCTACTGGGCCTAGCCCCTCCTCACAGTACACTCTCTACTCTACTGGGACTAGCCCCTCCTCAGAATACACTTTCTACTACACTGGGACTAGCCCCTCCTCAGAGTACACTTTCTACTCCACTGGGGCTAGCCTCTCCTCACAGCACACTCTCTACTCTACTG
>NW_018471259.1:0-696 GCF_002113885.1 Mizuhopecten yessoensis
CCTTACCTATAGTTTAATATCAGTATTCTCGGGATCTCCCGTGCCTTCCTCAGACTCGGTAACATCACTGATAACTCCGTATGATTCTTTATAGAATCTCAAAAACATGCGATTGAGTTGAATAGCGACGCAGTGTTATATGGCCTAGGTTTCTTACTACAACTACTACTACACGATAACCCGGCTGTTTGTTACGTCCGTACGTAAACGAGACATAGGGTACTATCGCGGCTAGACGTATATCGCTCAACTCTTATATGACGTATTAAACCCCTTCGTAGATATTCGATATCATCAAGGGTGATTAAAAGCACATCTACGTTTTTGTGCCGCCATATCTGTCTTCGCGTTTTGAAGCCATCAACGTTGTTTGATAAAGGCACGATATGAGATTTAAATGTTCTAAACAAGCAAAAACATGTTCGTGTAGATGTTGTTGTATGTTTACCACAAAGCTAGTTAAAGTAATTTTATATTAACCGTTTATTTCTGAAATCATAAAATTGGAAGTTAATTATTCAGTTACTGACAATAACGGCAAATATTATCATTTTAATAACCTGGTTGGTCGGTACCCGTGGTTCTTGCCCTTGAGGTATATATATTAGCACATTACTGTCCCCGACATGTGATGTAGTGTGTTTACAGTGTACGTTATTACCGACAATTCTCGTCCCCGTCGCCTGACCGGGCTTT
>NW_018471260.1:0-696 GCF_002113885.1 Mizuhopecten yessoensis
ATATAGATCCGCGTCATGATGATCAGTTCCGGACTATATTGAAAGAGCGCTAATTGTCAGTGAGTAATATAGACCGGATCAAAGATCTTATTGGAGCTGAAAGTAACGTGTTTTTATCGCTATAGTTTGTCATGGGTATCTTCGGTGCCTGGGGAAAATCAATTTCCACCTGGGATTGAGGATGATCAGGTGTGGCTATTATATTCATAATAAACATGTTTTGCACGTGGCCGCCTTTTGTCATCCTCGATACTCCTTACGCTTACTTACGCTCTCTGCACCCATGGAAAAAGTGCAAAAGTGAGTGCAACCCCTGGAGTATCGAGGATGTCTTTTTGTCGCATCGCATATTACGGTTCCAAGTTTCTGGTGATAAGACCTTGGATTCTCATAAATTTGATGCCAAACCTCAGGGCGTTTCTCAAACATAAAGATTGTTTTAATATTTGAAATAAGACTTACTATTTGTTCCTAGATTTGCCGGGGTCATACCATAACTCTATTCAAAGATTTTGATATCCAACCGAAAATTTACTCTTTTTTCTATATTTGAGATCAGACACTCAAACTGTTCCTAGATTCGGGATCAGAAATACCGTCTGACTTAGAATTTAGATCAGACATACAGACTGTTCTTATATTTCTGATCAGACATATAAGCTGTTCATAGTTTTGAGATCAAACATATCACATGTT
>NW_018471261.1:0-696 GCF_002113885.1 Mizuhopecten yessoensis
GCATACATGAATGTTATAATGCTGGAGTTGCATACATGTATGTTATAAGACTAGAGTGACATGTATGTAATATTAGGATGGAGTGGCACACATTTTTCATTTGTGGCATACATCTATGTTATCAGAATTGAGTGGCATGTTATCAGATTGGAATGGCATATTTACATCTATGTTATCACATTGGAGTGGCATATGTTGTCAGATTGATGTTGTATATATTATTTGACGGGCATTTCTAATCAGTTTAGAATGCTAGTTTTAAAAATATTGATTAATCTAGATCAGGACTAAACCTTATTAGATGAAAACTTGTGATTTTTCTCAAAACAGGAGGATTGATTTGAGCCATGTCCTGATAGAGCAAATCCGTTTCAAGAGAAAGAGAGTTTTATGTGTGGTCCAGAGTATCGTCAAACTGGCTCAAGATGCGGAGGTCAAGAGAACAGATAAAATAGATATCGGCGGCGGGATAAACACCAGAGTGCCGGTATGCTGTATACAGGTTGATTTTCAAACAATATTCTTTTAAAAGTAATAGTTACCTAAATATGTCACATATGCGACCATAATGTAGTCTCTGCTATGCTCCTCCTTGAAAGCTGTGATGTAGTTTCTGTTGTTACCATAGTAGACAGAAGTATTATACCTTGTTATTGCTGTATAAATAGCATAGCAGTATTATATTACATGCCCTAG
>NW_018471262.1:0-696 GCF_002113885.1 Mizuhopecten yessoensis
GTGAGAGAATGTAGGAATGGTGGTGTTGATGATGAAAGGACAGGAGCAAAATTTAGAGCAGTGAAAAGAGCAAGGGAGGTTTATATCATTAGATATAACTGACAGTACAGACTGAAGCATTGGAACCTTCATTGACCACCTGATGGCTGTCCATGTCATGTGGGTAAGTCCCACCCTTAATAAATAGTTGACCAATAGAAATGGTAGTTATGGTAGGATTGAGAGAGAGAGAAGTGATATTTTGTAATGGCATTCAGAGAGATGACATTCAGAGAGATGGCATTCAGAGAGATGAGACTGGAGACTGAGATATAACGAGTTAGAAACAATAAACTGGACTTGAGCTTATTTATTATTCCCCAGACCTTGCAAGAACGGGTTTTCACAATAGCTTAATCTTTATTTTGAGATACAGGAAAACCTTGTTATACCGCCACTACCTGTCCAGAGATTATTTTGACATATTTAAGTGATTTAGCGATAAATTGAGGGAAACGTAGACTGAAATTCTTATATAACTAATACAATATCGTTATACGGAACCTTGGAATATGTTGATGGTAGGTGAGGTCACAAATAAAATGAGGGGCAATGTATCAAGGCTGAAATTGATACTGAAAAGATTAAGTAATGATATTCCTTTTCACCACTAAATAGAAATTTTGCTCCTTTCCTTTGATTTATATATATATATAT
>NW_018471263.1:0-696 GCF_002113885.1 Mizuhopecten yessoensis
AGCTCACCACTGTTGTAGGCTGTGTAACCCTGAAAAGACGTCAAACCACGCATGAAAAGACGAAAAGACGACAAATCAAGCACAAAAAGACTAAAAGACAACATATCACGCACAAAAAGACGAGAAGACGACATATCACGCACGAAAAGACTGAAAGACAACAAATCACGCACGAAAATAACAAAAGACGACAAATCACTCACAAAAAGACTAAAAAACGGTATAGCACGCACGAAAAGACTAAAAAAAACGACCTACTACGCACGAAAAAAAGAGAGACGACAAATCAAGCACGAAAAGACTAAAAGACAACAGATCACGCACGCAAATACTAAAAGACGACATATCACACACGAAAAGACTAAAAGACGACAAATCAAGCAATGAAAAGACGAAATACCTTTATTTTTTCTTGTTTTTCCCCCCGAGATGAAACCTCGAGTTTTCTTACTCCTCTTTTCGCCCCGAAATAACCAGCATTAATTCATTCTCCAACGGGCATTAAAAGTAAATAATTCTTTTTTTAGAAACATTCACATGTACCTTATCAATACTATCACTGTAGACTTGGGTTCAGCATTAACACTTTTTGTTTATACTGATAGACACTGATGAACACAACTGTTGCTGTTTTATTCAGTATAAATAAAGGTCTGCGCATGTTACTTGCACTTTAATTGTAATCTCATATATTCT
>NW_018471264.1:0-697 GCF_002113885.1 Mizuhopecten yessoensis
CAGTACTGTAGGACATTCCTAGTGGTATATATATATTCAGTACTGCAAGACATTCCTAGTGGTATATATATATTCAGTACTGTAGGACATTCCTAGTGGTATATATATATTCAGTACTGTAGGACATTCCTAGTGGTATATATATATTCAGTACTGTAGGACATTCCTAGTGGTATATATATATTCAGTACTGTAGGACAATCCTAGTAGTATATATATATTTAGTACTGTAGGACATTCCTTGCTGTATAAATATATTCAGTACCGTAGGACAATCCTAGTAGTATATATATATTCAGTACTGTAGGACATTCCTAGTGGTATATATATATTCAGTACTGTAGTACATTCCTAGCTGTATATATATATATTCAGTACTGTAGGACAATCCTAGTAGTATATGTATATTCAGTACTGTAGGACATTCCTAGTGGTATACATATATTCAGTACTGTAGGACATTCCTAGTGAGATATATATATATTCAGTACGGTAGGACAATCCTAGTAGTATATATATATTCAGTACTGTAGGACATTCCTAGTGGTATATATATATTCAGTACTGTAGGTCATTCCTAGTGGTATATATATTCAGTACTGTAGGACATTCCTAGCAGTATATATATATTCAGTACTGTAGGTTATTCCTAGTGGTATATATATATTCAGTACGGTAGGACAATCCTAGTAGTATA
>NW_018471265.1:0-697 GCF_002113885.1 Mizuhopecten yessoensis
ATTCAAGCTTGTCCACGACTAACTATTCAAGCTTGTCCATGACTAACAATTCAAGCTTGTCCACGACTAACTATTCAAGCTTGTCCATGACTAACAATTCAAGCTTGTCCACGACTAACAATTCAAGCTTGTCTATGACCAACAATTCAAGCTTGTCCACGACTAACTATTCAAGCTTGTCCACGNAGGCCTGATCTGTTGCTTTTTCAACCCCTTAAAAGCCGTCAGTATAATTTGATTTTCTTTAAAAAGTTGTTGCAACAATTTGTAAACATTAATGAGCCACTATCTTGATTGGTGTTCTAAGTGAAGAAATTTTACTGTTTCTCTCCTTCAAGATATTTTCTAGCCACTTTGGTCACGTTAAATAACTGTACATTTGGTGATTGTAGGTTTAATCAATAAATCGCACTCGTTAATTGGATGATGATCAAAGGCTTCTGACAACTGTTATAGCATCTCTGGCCCATGCAGTTGTTCAAAGGATGGTTAGCTTAATCACTGTTTAATAACATTTTTCAACCTTTAACAATTTTGTCAATATACAAGGTAAAATCTCACAATTTTACATGTAAATTTATGCTACTAAACATTTGATATCTGGTAAGTTGTAACTAATTCAGTGGTTGTGTTTTAAAGTTAAACAAAAATAAAAATTTGCGCTAATCACTGATTAAGCTAATCACCTTTTGAACAA
>NW_018471266.1:0-697 GCF_002113885.1 Mizuhopecten yessoensis
ATATATATACGGACATTGATTCCTGTTAAAAAATGTATACATGTAAAAATATATATTGAGGATCTTTTCCATGGAAAATATTGAACATATGGTTAAGTCTAAGTTGCCTTGCCCTGGTATTGATATCCAGTATGTTTACACAACTAAAATCTTGGTATGACAAACTGTGTCTACTATGTACATTTAATATAAATCTTATCACCTTGTTTTGTGCCACTTGTAGATTTTTTTAATTTATTTTTGACAGTCTTTCATACCAACTAGCACTTGCATAGACAAAGTGGCATAAAATAAGCGCAGAGCACAAGGTCTTCCTGGATTTGAAAGACAAACAACTACTATTCCTATACAGAAATTTTAATCTCTGATTAACATGTTCAATTATGGAATCAACAATCTCTTCACCAGATAACAAGTTGTTAATATATATACCAAGATATTTTACGCGTGATGTAACTGAAATACTATGATTATTACATGGTTGCCCATTTCCTCAGTCAGCTCAAACATTCATAGCTGCTCTAGATCTGGAGTCCACCTGGATTTTGAGCAGGTCCGTTACATGACGAAAGTCATTCAGCTGACAATTCACCTATGGAACAAACACAGCAAGGTACAATGGCACAAGTTGTTGCATTGATCTAGATCTACCTGTTCTCCATAGTGGCATATAAAAGCTGTCGCAAACCTTCATTAG
>NW_018471267.1:0-697 GCF_002113885.1 Mizuhopecten yessoensis
TATCCTTCAGATACTTTATACGTGGTATGAAAGAGAGTTTCGAATAAAAAATAAGGCCGAGAAATTTTGTCTGTTCAACAACAGGAATTCTAGTGCCATCGAGTGTTAGATTTGGGTCATTGTGTGCTTTTCGTTTTTGACAGAAATGCATGCACACAGTTTTGGATTTAGATAATTTGAAGCCGTTTTCGTCTGCCCAATTTTGTAGTTTGTTTAAACTCTGTTGAAGTTGTCGTTCTATCGTGTACATGTTCTTAGATCTGTAACAGATTAAGAAGTCATCCACAAATAACGACCCTTCTGTTGATTGATTTTAAGACCAAACAGTGTTACTGATAGGATTCCACCCTGTGGGACTCTCATTTCCTGTTTAGACGTTTCCGAAAAAGTTGAACTAACACGGACTTTGAAGCGTCTATCTGATAGGTAATTAGATATAAAATTGGGAAGGTTTCCACGTACATGGTCGTGAAGATCTTTCATGATGCCATACTGCAATGTAGTATCATAGGCCTTCTCAAAATCAAAGAACACGGCGACAAGGTGTTCCTTCTTGGCGAAAGCCTCTCGAAAGAATGTCTCTAATCTGATGAGATGGTCATTTGTCCCTCTTCTTTTTCGAGGAAACTCCATGTATTGTAGCAGAAACATATCAACAAATAATATGAAGTGTAGTGCAGTGGATATAGAAAGCTCA
>NW_018471268.1:0-697 GCF_002113885.1 Mizuhopecten yessoensis
TGTTAATCAAGCCAGCAACAACCAAAATTCTATTAGAATGACGTGGTGGATCACAAAATAAAGCCGCGGTCACATCATACGGTCACGCACGTAGTTGACGGTGGTTCATGTGTCACTACGGTCAACTAGTTTGAAGTAGGTTTGCAAAAGAGGAAATATAAAGAAAGTAGGGTGAACTACATGTAACTACGGGAAACTTCGTTGAACTACGAAAAACTGGCTTGGGTTAACTAAGATCGTACTACGTCTTACTACGGGCAACTACTTTAAACTACGATCTTATTATCTTACGAAGCAGTACTAGAATGTAAGATACATATTTAGTTGTTATATTCACAAGATCGAGCGACAACTACATTGTAATAGCATCCTTCCTCAATATTACTAACAAGGAAAATGTGTTACGGTACATTATTTGTTCTCAGTAAAGGTGTTAAAATAACTTTGATAATTATCAAATAACATTGCAGATCACATTGTTTCATAAGCCTTGCCTTATACAAATTCTTTTTAAAAAAAAATGAGAAATTATAACAACGAAATAAACCACAGTGTCTACGTACCTGATGGAAGTCACGTCTATCTCAACCGCTTAATATCAGTGTTGATCATAACGGTGCAGCTGACAAGCTATTTATGCCATTCTGTACGGTTTAGTCGTAAACATTCTTCATACATTAAACATGATACTACAGTT
>NW_018471269.1:0-697 GCF_002113885.1 Mizuhopecten yessoensis
AGCTCCTGTGAATTCCTCAAAATAGTATTGATTAATGTACATGCTTATTTTATGTATTGTATCAATTGTATTCCTATGTACTGCAATACACTTTAGAGTGGATTATTCTAGTTAGATAGGGGGCTATACATTGTATTTATTGTATTAATTGTATACCTATGTACTGCAATACCCTTTAGAGTGGCTTATTCTAGTTGGATAGGGTGCTATATATTGTATTTAATATATCAATTGTATACCTATGCACTGCAATACACTTTAGAGAGGCTTATTCTAGTTAGATAGGGGGCTATACATTGTATTTATTGTATCGATTGTATACCTATGTACTGCAATACACTTTAGAGTGGCTTATTCTAGTTAGATAGGGTGATATATATTGTATGTAATATATCAATTGTATCCCTATGTACTGCAATACACTTTAGAGTGGCTTATTCTAGTTAGATAGGGTGCTATACATTGTATTTATTGTATTAATTGTATACCTATGTACTGCAATACACTTTAGAGTGGCTTATTCTAGTTGGATAGGGTGCTATATATTGTATTTAATATATCAATTGTATATCTATGTACTGCAATACACTTTAGAGTGGCTTATTCTAGCTAGATAGGCTGTATCAAATGCTGNTGATATCGTAGGGAATACAGTATTTGTTTGTTGTTATTTATTGAGTCCATGTTCAGTCAAACA
>NW_018471270.1:0-697 GCF_002113885.1 Mizuhopecten yessoensis
CTCCGTTATCACACAATGTACAACATCTCCATTATCACACAATGTTCCAACTATAGAACGAATTTGTGTGGACTGTCGATAAGGCGGGACTTTTTAATTTTACATATAAATTGTAAGTTAAAAAGGAACATAGGAGGCAGAGAAAACGTAAATATAAGTATTGAACTGTTTTTGTATGGTATTACTGATCTATTTGAATGCGAGCGCGTATTATGTCGTTTGCTTGCAAAGCTGTGTCATTCAAATAGATCATAAATACCATACAAAAACAGTTGAATATGCATGTGAAGTGTCAATCCCGTTTACCTGTACCAGCTGAAAAAAAATAGAATACTATTACGTGAATTGATTATGTCAATATATTAGTGGTGTTTTATATTCACCTCAGTTTAAGAGACAAGCTTTAAGCTGTTGACATATTGTNTTAAGTGGTATCTCTTTTGAGTTTGTATGTGTTAAGTTGGTTTAGTTTGTTTTTTAGTATTGTTTAACGTCCTATCAACAGCTATGAGCATTTAATTAATTAAATAATTAATTTTCAATTCAACAGACCCAAGGGTCCACTTACAGAATGGATAACAACATTTCAACACAAGTATAAAATATCACAGTCAGTCATGCATGTATGTAATACACACTAAAAGATACTCACATGTAAAACAAAAGGAATTAGTAATAGCAAATATTCTTTAACCGC
>NW_018471271.1:0-697 GCF_002113885.1 Mizuhopecten yessoensis
CCATACGGTCTGCAATGTCTATAAACCTTACCAGCATAAGGAATAGTAAAATAGTATGATCATACGGTCTGCACTGTCTATAAACCTTACCAGCATAAGGAATGCTAGAATAGTATGGCCATACAGTCTGCAATGTCTATAACCCTTACCAGCATTAGGAATGCTAGAACAGTATGGCCATACGGTCTTCAATGTCTATAAACTTTACCAACATAAGGAATGCTAGAACAGTATGGTCATACGGTCTGCAATGTCTTTAACCCTTACCAGCATAAGGAATGCTAGAATAATATGGCCATACAGTCTGCAATGTCTATTATCCTTTCCCGCATAAGGAATGCTAGAACAGTATGGTCATACGGTCTGCAATGTCTATAAACCTTACCAGCATAGGGAATGCTAGAACAGTATGGTCATACGGTCTGCAATGTCTATAAACCTTACCAGCATAGGGAATGCTAGAACAGTATGTCATACGGTCTGCAATGTCTATAACCCTTACCAGCATANCTTACCAGCATAAGGAATGCTAGAACAGTATGTCATACGGTCTGCAATGTCTATTATCCTTTCCAGCATAGGGAATGCTAGAACAGTATGTCATACGGTCTGCAATGTCTATTATCCTTTCCAGCATAAGGAATGCTAGAATAGTATGTCATACGGTCTGCAATGTCTATAACCCTTACCAGCATAG
>NW_018471272.1:0-697 GCF_002113885.1 Mizuhopecten yessoensis
CATAAATGGGCGAAAGCAATTGCACCCCTGTTCATATATTTATCACTTTTCAATTTGCCGATTAAAAAAACACCATTTTAATAATTTCTGTATATTACAATTGTCATCAAACATGTACGTTCCGTCAAATCTAAATTAAGTCAATGTTGAGATTTTTTACGTCAATATCATGGTGTGTCACTTATCCATATCGCTCAATTGGTGAACAGTTTGTGGAGGACTCTAAATCCTCTTACAAATGAAATATATAGTTTTGCTTTAATAGTCAACGTCACATATTTACATTTCTACTGACCTTTGACTCGGTTTATTTGCTAAAGAGTATGGAAGTTATTTGTCCATAAAAATGCATTTGGTGTGTGAATACGTTAGCAAATAAGTGTGTGAAGTGAATCCGTATATATCTATATTGTTTTCGATTGTTTTCTCGGCATTGCGGGCTGAAATAAGCATATTATTGTATGTTTTAACGTTTAAATCAGTACAAAACAGTTAATTACCTTAACAGAAAGGCATCATGCAGTGATGTCGTCACTTTCAAAATTTCAGAAATTATCAGAAACTTATCAACATTCCGTTAAATGTTATAAGGATTGGTTAATGACTCATTGAGGTTTTAACCCCAATGAACCTCAACATAACTGTATTCAACCATTAAGTGAACTTTATGTATTCAAAATAAATCCAGAAGGAAGCA
>NW_018471273.1:0-697 GCF_002113885.1 Mizuhopecten yessoensis
ATGTTCCTATGTTGTTATCTATATACTACATCTGGAATTTTAATAATGTGTATGAGTAATTTGTAATTGTAAAAGTATAGGTTTGAAATTAATGATATTTTTGTAATTATGCTAAGAATTAGTTTATTACCTTTTAGAATAGATAACTGAATACATATATTCAAAATAAAGATAAGAAATAAGCATACTAATAAATATCATTGTAAATGTACATTTAATAGGATAAATTGGTATATGTTTCATAAACACATGTGTCGATAGAGTTATTTCCCTTTAACTATGTTATGTATGTAATTAGGGAGGCATGTGTGGTTGACCGTAGAATTTATATGTTGTTTTTGTTTTGTCAACAGTTTTTTTTTTTAAATGGAATAAATATGTGCAAATAATTCGGATCTTGTTTGTGACTGTTGTGACAAGGTAACACTTGCATGAATCAAACATCGTCATGAAAAGAAAGATTCACATTGTGAATGTTAATTTTCACTTTGAAATATATGACGTCACAGAGTAAGTAATAACGTCACATTCGTTGGCACATTACCTGACACAGACTTGCAAAAGTCCAATGTATTACAAATTATCAAAAACAATTTCACAATCGTACTGAATGTAAATATAAGGATTAAATCCCTTCTGTATTGCAATTTATGGAATATAAACAACAATGGGTCTTGAGACAAATGTGATATTTGTC
>NW_018471274.1:0-697 GCF_002113885.1 Mizuhopecten yessoensis
GACTAGTCCAGATACTAAACCGCAAAGATTGACTAGTCCAGATACCAATCCCCAAAGATTGACTAGTCCAGATACCAATCCCCAAAGATAGACTAGTCCAGATACTAATCCTCAAAGTTAGACTAGTCCAGATACTAATCCCCAAAGTTAGACCAGTTCAGATACTAATCCCCAAAGTTAGACCAGTTCAGATACTAATCNAGTCCATATACTAATCCCCGAAGTTAGACTAATCCAGATACTAAACCTCAAAGATTGACTAGTACAGATACCAATCCCCAAAGATTGACTAGTCCAGATACTAATCCTCAAAGTTAGACTAGTCCAGATACTAATCCCCAAAGTAAGACTAGTCCATATATTAATCCCCGAAGTTAAACTAATCCAGATACTAAACCTCAAAGATTGACTAGTACAGATACCAATCCCCAAAGATTGACTAGTCCAGATACTAATCCTCAAAGTTAGACTAGTCCAGATACTAATCCGCAAAGTTAGATCAGTTCAGATACTAATCCCCAAAGTAAGACTAGTCCAGATACTAATCCCCAAAGTAAGACTTGTCCAGATACTAATCCCTAAAATTAGACTAGTCCAGATACTAATCCGCAAAGTTAGACCAGTTCAGATACTAATCCCCAAAGTAAGACTTGTCCAGATACCAATCCCTAAAGTTAGACTAGTCCAGATACTAATC
>NW_018471275.1:0-697 GCF_002113885.1 Mizuhopecten yessoensis
TTTCACATAACCATTTTTGAAAACTGTATCAGTTAAACAATCCAAAAATAAGGTTTTGTTTTAAATACAAACAAGATTTACGCGTACTTAGATGTCTTGCCTGTTCCTGCTTTGAGCAAATGTAAAACAAGGGCTTATGTTGCTTTTGTAACATGACAGAGATGGGCCTAGTTTTTTATTTTTTTATTTCACTCAACATAAATGTTTACAGACACTGTTATGAAGTCTGCCCAATCAGGATACAATCTATAGACATTCATACTGCCAATCCTCCAGTGCCATGGTCACTTTGATTTTCATTTTAACACATTTTCAACATATATTCCAACAAAGAATGATAATGCTTTCATGCTTTCAAGATTCATGCTCAATACCTTCTGATTCAATCACTGATCAGACGCGTGTTAATTTATTTTTGTTTTTGTAAATTTACTTATTGAGGTAAAGGCTGCCTATGTGTTTCTCGAGACCGCTGACAAAAATAAGTTGTATCACACTCGTCTATCAAGCAACACGTATTAGTACATGCCTGGTATACATTAATTACCGATCANGCAAACCCACGTCTACTTCATCACAAATCTTTTCCCATATATTTGTTTATTATCATTCATGCTTTAATTAATTTCGTTTACTGCTGAAATAAACTAGAATTTCGATGAAATGATTTAATGCTTCTACATTTTCGAAACTATGG
>NW_018471276.1:0-697 GCF_002113885.1 Mizuhopecten yessoensis
GGGACAGTAGGGACACGGAAGTGTGGTCAGATTTAGTCACACAGTGGAGACAGTAGTGACACGGAAGTGTGGTCGCATTTAGTCACAATGTGAAGACAGTATAACCGCGGAAGTGGGGTCACACTCAGCAGTCACACAGTAGAGACAGTAGAACTGCGGAAATACGGTCACACTCAGTAACACAGTGGAGACAGTAGGGACACGGTAGTGCGGTCACATTCAGTCACAAAGTGGAGACAGTAGAGACACGGAAGTGGGGTCACACTCAGTCACACAGTGGAGACAGTCGGGACACGGTAGTGCGGTCACATTCAGTCACAAAGTGGATACAGTAGAGACACGGAAATGGGGTCACACTCAGTCACACAGTGGAGGCAGTATGTACACGAAAGTGTGGTCACATTTAGTGACACAGTGGAGACAGTAGAACCGCGGAAGTGCGGTCACACTCAGTTACATAGTGGAAACAGTCGAACCGCGGAAGTGGGGTCACACTCAGTCACACAGTGGAGACAGTAGAACCGCGGAAATACGGTCACACTCAGTAACACAGTGGGGACAGTAGGGACACGGAAGTGCGGTAACATTCAGTCATACAGTGGAGACAGTCGGGACACGGAAGTGCGGTCACATTTAGTCACAAAGTGGAGAGAGTAGAGAACCGGAAATGTGGTCACACTCAGTCACACAGTAGAGG
>NW_018471277.1:0-697 GCF_002113885.1 Mizuhopecten yessoensis
GGGTCGAAAGCCTGCTGAACTAATGTGCTAAGATTACCTATGAGAAAGATTCACGCATTTTGTTCTCCAGTCCGACAATATGTAATTCTGTGTTTATAGATAGCGACTATAACTTGTAAGGTTAATTAAGACACAGGTAAATAATTAAGAACGGCCCAGAGAGACTGCGGTCATCTGGTCAATATTTCAAACGGCTAAGGGAGACAACGGTCAACTGGTCAATATTTCCAATGCTTAACAATCAATAAAGGTCTACAGTACCAAGTCGGACGTTGTTCGGGTACATTACTGTATGATTCCCGGTCAGGCCTCAGTATAATCTCAGTCAGGCATTGTATAATATCTCGTCAACCAATGGAATGATATCCCGTCAGCCATTGGCATATTCTCCAGTTGGCAATTACTATTATCTCTCGTCAGCCATTGGTATAATCTCTCGTCAGACATTGGTATAATCTCCCGTCAGCCAATGGTATAATCTCTCGTCAGCCATTGGTATAATCTTCCGTCAGCCATTGGTATAATCTCCCGCCAGCCATTTGAATAATTTCCCACGAGCCATTGGTAATGGTATAATCTCCCATCAGCCATTAGTATAATGTCCCGTCAGCCATTGGTATAATCTTCCGTCAGTCATTGGTATAATCTCCCATCAGCCATTGGTATACTATCCCGTCAGTCATTGGTATAATCTCCC
>NW_018471278.1:0-697 GCF_002113885.1 Mizuhopecten yessoensis
CAATCAATTATAACCATCACATTTAAGGAATCTTACCATAAAATAACTATAGCAAGTACAGATTATATTAAGTCTAGTCCTTCAATCATTCCAATATCTACTGAAATGTATGGGGTTTCTTTCCTTCACCTTTTATTTCTATATGATACTATGATAAGGACTTAGCATCGATGAAATTGTATTTGTATGTTACCTCTAAACCTTATTTAGCTTTTATCTCACGTTTTTGTCTGACTTAAGTTGGTATATCTTGTGCTTAATAAATGCACAGTACTTTAACCGATTATCACTCTAACCTTTATATAGATGAGCAAAAGTAAGAATGAATGAGTTTAACATGTATCAACATGAAGTTACTTTAGCAATATCTAATACTTGATAACGTTGAAAGTGTTGTTTTATTTTATGTAATCACCAGTATGCGTGTAACGTGCATTGCTGAAGGCAGTTTTTAATACACTTGCCATACTTTAAAAGCTAGAATCAATCATTGTTTATTTTTTCTAAAGTGAATATACTGTATAACTTATAATTATATAACTATAAGATTTTCGCTATACATATACTTCTATTTAATAGGTGTATTATTGAAATCTCTTTTTTCCGTAAACGTTAACGCCACAAGAGTAAGATGTTTATGAAAGAGTAAAACAGAATCGATATTGCAATGACGTCATAGTTTTGTGAATTAAGCTCT